>NC_044204.1:33615036-33712536 GCF_900880675.1 Sparus aurata | reverse complement strand
ATGTCAGCGCGACTGTGGAAAGATTCCTTTCCTGTCACACACACACACACACACACACACACACACACACACACACGCGCACACGCACCAACAACTTCCTTATCACACACAATCTCTTTTCACACAAACACACACCAACTCGCCTTGCCTTTTTTATACTTTCTCAAACAAATCACACAGACTTTCTTCCTCTCTTTTGCTCTTTTACACAGACACACACACACACACACAGCGACACACACTTGGCAGGATGTGCGGGGAGAAAAAGGGGCCGAAAGACAACACCGAGATTAGGAGGCTTTTGTCACGGCTCTGTGGCAGACTTTAAAGGCCTTGGCTCCCTTCCCCTCTGCCAGATTTCTTTCTTTTCTCACCCTGTCTGTCCACATCCCTCTCTTTTCACGGGGGGAAGGTAAACATTTGGTACAGAGAGACGGAGGAAGGGTGGAAGGGAGGGATGGGTGGAAGAAGGATGTAAGCCGCCTGTTGCCCCCTTTTAGCCTCCTTTTTGTGTTTCTGTTTTGCTAGCGTTAGAGGCGGCTTTGTGGCTGTGTGGAGGATGAGCGCAGAGAGGGAGAGGTATGCAAACAGATCAGCGCTTCAATGCCGGCCAGGTGTCTGTGTTGTTTCCCATCTGGGGGTTGTATGCGAGTGTGTGTTCCGTCTCTGTTCCCAGGTGAGTGTGTGTGTGCATGTATAGCTATCTCTCTGGTTTTCTATGAGTGGATGTGTGTTGTGTTTTCTCCCAGGTGCATGTCAGTGTGTGCGAGCCCTTCATGGTCACTGACTCCATTCACCTGAGCCGTCCTTTCACAGTGAAAAGGCAGTTGCCGGTAGAAAAAAAAAAGCTCTTTGGACAGCTTCTCTTCATCACCAACCGCAGCTGCTGTTGACTCAAGCGCCCAGGAATCTCCTCCGTGGAGTTCACACCCTTTTCAACCAGCCAACCGCACGCCAGAACCCACTCTGAGAGCGAGCAGAGAGGTCCTGCAAGACCTCGAGGTCTGCAGGACTAAACATTTGCTCTGGCAAAGGACGAGATTTAGTCAGCCAACTTATCGGCCGGAGGAAGCAGGAGGGCTGCAGCAGAGAGGAGCAAACCTTCACCCAGAACTGTGATGGCTTATTTGCTTAACAATAAATTCTAGTAAAAGGTATTTCACCGACCGAGCGAGAAAATGCTCCATCGCTCTGGGAAAACTGGACTTGCATAACCTTAAAGTCCGTAGCCTCACATCACATCATTTTCAGTTATTGTGGTTTAAATATTTGCGTCTTGTGAACAGTGTTTCTGTTTGCTGTGTGGCAGAAGTGATGCTGAGTGAAGGATCCTGTCAGCAGCGGCTCGTCCTTCATCTCAGCAGCTCAGGAATGTCGTGGTTCGCACCGAAGCACATCTTCCCTCTTCAGAAACTCTTATCAGGAAACTCTTTTTCCGGCTGAGTCGAGGCGTCCGCCGCCAAACAACAACAACCATGTTCATGTTCAAAGGTCTCCGTGACATCAGCGCTCACAGAGATTTCTATAGGTTCACACTTGTCTTCCGAAGCGACTGCAGCTCATCAGGAGAGTTTATCAGATGACAAAATATGTTCCATTCAGATTAAAGACGCATTATGTAACACACATCCTCTGGTCTGTGAGTCGTATCAGATTATAATCAGCGATGGTGGCTGTTAATCAACGAGGACAACAATTCCCACGACCCCGAGTCACGAATGTCTTTTGCTTTAATTGAGAGATTAGAGTGTTAAAAGCGACAGACAATCTGCATTCAGATTTCATATCATGTAAACAAAACATTTATTTCATCTACAAAAGATACAGTATGTAAGTGAACACATCAATTGCTACATAGTGTAAAAGAAGCCTGGTTGTTTTTGTTCTTTATTATATATCATAATTCTATAATTTCTCAGTTATTACAAAGGTTTTTTTTCTCAAATTGCTCCTTAACAACCATCTTGAAATGATACCTCTTTATATTACTAACAGGAATTTGGAGCTCTTGATGTTTTATAATCAGGACATAAAAAGCCAAAGTGACAAAGTTTCATGATTTTATTTTGAAAAACTAAAGGGCAATTTAAAAAATGTGGACTTTCTGTTTAAAAAAACGTGTTTTAAAGGCCGAGAAAACAGAATTAAAGGACGCAGCCTCCGAAAAAACACACGGGAGACTTTAAGCTAACGAAGTGCTCCTATTGGTCCCCAGTGTTTGTGTTATTGTTCCTAATTTATCTGAATGGTCACTTGAGACGTCAAACATCTGCAGGAATGTTTTTACAGGATAATCTCTGCTCTTTGAAACTCTGCATGTTTACTGTGAAACTTTCACTGTATGTTGACTTCCTGACCTGGATCTTATAATCTCAATGACACTTTCACCTAATTAAACAAAAGGTTAATAAAATAAACACACAGATGATACGTTTGTGTTTGTTTTGCTCCAAGAATTTAAAAAAAGATTAACTTAGATTCTTTGGCGGTCTTTTAAATATATCTATTCACGCTTAGAAAGAGAAAATAAGACAAATCGTCCTAATTTAAACATGCTACTTTAACCAGAGTACAGCAGAGACGGATGGGACAGAAGGTGTCGGGCCTCCCCGACGTCTCTTCCTCCCTTCCTGCTCTTCACACTCTTCCCTGATCTCTTCTCCATGTTCTCATCTCAGTGAGCTCAACACATCTGTCAGCAGCTCGGCCCGGTGTCATCCTTCTCCTCCCTGCGCCTCCTCTTCATCTTTTCCTCCTCTGTCTGTCTGTCCTCCCCGTCTTCCTCCCCCCCTCCCTCGGCTCTTCAAGTCAATCAAATTCACAGGAGGCGAACAGGAACACACACACACACAAAAAAAAAAAGCAGGAAAAGGCTAATCTCTGAGATAAGACGAGGATGAGAACAACCCTGGAAAAGTCACATATTCTCCTCGCACGGCATCTGCGGGCCTCGAGTGTTTTTGTTATCTGACACTTACAGAACTGAAAATGTCTTTCATAGCTTTAAATATCACAACTCTGCTGTTAATGTGAATCATGTCCAGGGTCAGTGAATCCCAGAGTTAGGTCAGAAAGTCATGAGTAACTGTCGACTTTGCAAACATGTCAGAACGGCAGATTCCTGTATGATGAGTCGCCTCTTTGTATATTTTCGCTGTATTATTTTTTCCGCTCCCCAGTTAATCCTGAAAGCTACGATCCTATTTTGGTCAAAATATACAAACTTGCGTAGCGTATGGGGCCTTTATATATGTGACTTTCTTATTAAATGTAAATTAAAACTGTGCCAACAAGGACAGCAGAGCAATAACACAACATGTGGAGTATGTGTAGCTCTCATGAACCCTCCTGTACTAAATGCCAGACGGACAAGGTTAGCGTTTAGCTGGTGAACACAGTCGAACGTTTAGCCGCTGAAGAGTCACGTATTTTCCTCGGGAGTTGGTGGAAATCAAGCTCAAAGGAAAGTGAATATTTGTGTGGACAGGTTTCTCACTGTACATGTTGGCTTTATCGTTCTTTATCCCGTAATAATAAACCTGCAGGACTTCAATCTCCACCTTCTGACAGGCTGATGTAAAAACACGTCACTACTGTTGGACTGAAATACTCAGGTGATGGTAACATTAACATGTCGCCGGGTCTCATCACAAGTCGGCCTCCAGATAAAACTAGCCGTTTTTAGACAGAGCACCAAGCCGACAATTTGCCCGTCCTTTTGGCGGCTCGGTCCGCAGTTTTAGACAGAGGGCAGCAAATTGGGGGTCTGTTTTGGCCCGCTGATTTGCCGCCTCGGAGGGTACACTTATATCCGCCTCGCCTGCGGAGGCGATCCGAGGCGAAAATGTGCCGGCCTCTGCGTGAGGTGGGCGGGGGTGTCAATGACCTGCACTGTTGTGCGACACTCAGCTGATGAGTTTTAAAACCAAGAAACGCTGATCACAGCAGCCAGTCCATCACTTCATCCACGAACATTAACATGAGCAACTGGACAGCCGCTGACATCCAGGAGATGCTAGCGTCTCCTCGGTCTCTGTAGCTGTTTGGTTGTGTTAGCTTGTTGTTGTGTCGGCAAGCTAAGAACGGTCGCTACTTTCAAATTAAAAGCTCCCCGCTAAGAACCCAGTTCTAAACTCCAATGGGGTGCAATGTAAAGCTCTTATTTTGAAGACAAATTCTATGTCACCGTTCACAGCCCAATTTAGAGCTTCACGTCACGTCACATGTTTGCGCCTACCTCAGAGGCGCTTTTGGAAAAGGAGGAATATTACGCCTCGGTTTTAGAAAGACAGGCCGGCACATTGCCGTCCTTACCTTGGAGCAAATGTGCCGCCTTTCTATCTAAAAAGGGCTTCTGATTTAATTCTAACAGTAACAGAATCATTTCAGGTCTGTTTTCTCTCCGTCACCTCACAGATTCCAGTACAGAACATCACGGCACCGTGGGACAGTCTTTAAGAGAAACGTCCTCCTACAAAGGCCAGTTGACCAGGGGGGGCTGGGTATTCCTAATCTTTTGTTATATTATTATGCATTTGGTCTCAGACATCTTGCCCACTGGTGCCTGCCTCCAGAGCGAGCTCCGCCCTGGTACTGCATCGAAAGCACTCTATGCGATGCGCTACCTCCCATCCACTTTATCTCAGCCGTATTGTCTGAAGAAGCGCAGACTCATCCCATACTTGCGAACATGCAATTGATTTGGAAAATAATTTCAATTAAGATTAAATCTAACCCCCATCTGAATTTATCAGCAAGCATCTGGCTTAATCCTAGATTAAAAATAGAGAAGAAACCATTTCTTTGGAAGCAGTGGGTAGATAGCGGTATTTTGGTACTAGGGGATTTATATGACAAAGGCATAATGAAATCATTTGCGGCTCTGAAGCAACAATTTGGTCTCCACCAGCAGCAGTTCTGGAGATATCTTCAAATTAGGCACCTTCTAACTCAAACATTTGGCTCCACTTCATCCGCCCCGCCTAATTCTGATGTCCTCTCTAATGTTGTTAAAATATTTGGTACTGGTCACGAGGCTTCCAAATATTATTCCATGCTGCTTAAATGTTTTAATAATCCTGGCCTTAATCTTAAATCAGTCTGGGAGACGGACCTTAATCTATCTTTCACTACGCAGGAATGGAATAACATTTTAAAGAACAATAAAAAATTATCTCGGGAACTCAGAACTAGACTAGTACAGTTTAAGATAATAAACAGGGTATACTGGTCCCCCTCAAGGTTATTCAGGGCGAAATTAAGAGACAGCCCAAACTGCTGGAGGTGCGGGGTGGGTGTTGGCACTCTTTTCCATATGATGTGGTCCTGCTCTGTAGTACAAAAATTTTGGACCGCTGTCCATGAGAATATAAAAATTATCTTCAAATTAGATATTCCATTCTGCCCGAATTTGTTTGTTCTTGGTGACCCTCTCCCTTTGAAACATCTTCCTGTGTCACAGGCAGACTGGGTCCAGACATCCCTTATGTTGGGGAGAAAACTTATTGTGACAGAATGGAAAGCGACCTCCCTGCCGTCAGTCAGGATATGGTTTTCTCAGCTTGGCATAGTGGCCGCACATGAGCGCCTTTCCTTTAGGTTGGCTAATCAGGTAGATAAATTCACTGCAAAGTGGGGGAATTACATCTCCTTTATCAAAGGTCCTCAATACAACTAGGTAACAACAGACCAGCTCAAATTTTTAAGAGATTATTTTGAATCATGATACATGCTGCTTAACTGTCTGCACGTCTGCCAAAGTATTGTTATATATGTGCAAATGCGTATGAATGTCTGTTTTTTTTTTGTCATTTTTAATTTAAATTTCAATTACCTATTATTATTTGCATTGTTAATTTTTTTTCTTACCCAGTCTGTGTCTGCAGAGTTAGATTTGTTTTTTTTTTTTGTTTTATTGTGTATGGTGTTTTTCCTTTTTATTGTTCATGTCTTGTCTCTTTCTTGTAGCTCTGGGTTGATGACTGTCTGGTGTGTTGTTTTGTCTTTGTTCTAAAACAATAAAAAATGCTGATCACAAAAAAGAGAAACGTCCTCCTCCTAAATAGTTGTAGTCGTGAGAGCTGCAGCCGGCGTTTCATCCGTCAACACGTCCGTCTGCCGGAGATGACAGACGGACGGTGCGGCCCGTTGCAGATGGAGGGCGTGAAGGCCCGGCATCCCTCTCTGACTCACTGAGAAGAGAGAACGCTGTTGAGAGGACGTGGCACTGCAGCGGGGCGGAGGTGGCAACACAATCAGACAATAACAGACGACTTCAAACAGATCGACGCGTGTTTTCTCTCTGATCTCAGCGACAGGACGCCGCTAACCTTCCACGTCTCCAACAAACATGATCAGAAACAAACGTAGATTGAACTTTTTCTCTTTTATTGGCACCGATAACATGATTACAATGGGAGAAAACAAAACTTTTAACCTAGATGACAATAGACTGTACAAGATTGTCGATACAAAGATTATCGATAAAATTTCGTATATTCCGTCGGCACGTATAAATACAGTATCTTACAATGACATGAACAGGGTCTCTGCTACATAGCTTACATTACTATTAGAACACAAAATCCACTCATGCAAGTATAATGCCCAATTATATGAAAATAAAAACCAACATGTTTAACAGAAAATAAATTAGAAACACATGTTCTTTTCTTTTAATCTTTGAGCTTTTACAATGTTTTCCTGGGCCGATGTGTTGCTAGAGCTCCTGACTGGTCCAAACTTCTCCCTAAACGATCCGACAGATCCTAAAATCTCGACGCTAATGTCATTCCATGTACATGCTAGTGGTTAAGTGCACACATACACAGTCTGTTGATCGGCAGTCCTTAAGCTTTCGACACAAACACGACGAGACAAACACGTGAAACGGAAAAAAGAAGGCGACTTTATCTGACGACGGTTTTCACAGAAACAAAACAAATAAAGCTTCGATTGAGAAACGTTTTTTTCATGTTTGGAAACTTTTCCGACCCCGCGAGCGTCGGAAGGCGAAAAGTTTTAAATAAAAAGAAAACGCGCTCCAGCTGTTCAGAGCGACTCCGTCAGCAGATGTTTCAAAGCAGCAGAGACGGGAGGACGCGAAGAATGTGATGATGATAATGTCTCAAGGACTATTTTCAGTTTACAGCTGAAGGAAGATAAACAGAATGTGAGCTCACTCCTTCCTTTTCCTCAGTTACTTTTATCTTAATTTGTTATTTTAGATGATTTTTGTTGTGATGCGTGAACGGAGAGACGAGAGCTTGAGAGGTTAATAATGTGTGGGAGTATGAGATGCACATTTTGTTTATTTATTCATTAATCTTCATGCAGATATACATTTGTGGCTCATCTGATTGGAAGGCTGCAGGTTTTATTGACCACCTCACATCTGAAATATAAAATGAAGGAGGTTGGACACCTGACGTGTAGTTGGTTGCAAAGCTCTGATCTGCAGGTCCACGGTCGAGAAAACAAACCAATAAATATAAAAACTGAAATTGTCAGGAATTATCCATACAGATATATATATTTGAACATTTTCCTCCTTGAGTTTAAAGATTTACGTGCAACGCTTCATGCTACAGAACGAGCACATGTGTAACTAAAGTTCCCAGGTGATTTCCGTAAATCACTTCCTGTCACATGGTTGTTTAAACGCAGCCTTGTAAAGTTCTCACCGTTGGGTTTTTGCAGAGAGAGAAACGCTGACGTACTTTAATAATTCACATAAAACCTTCTCTTTTACGTTGGAACATCTGCGGACAGAGTCGCCCCGCCGCCTCAGATGAAATCTAAAATCTTATCTCAGCGTATCGTTTTACACATTATTCATATAGTGGTTAGATTCATGAACGCACACACAGGAACAACAGGAGGAACATCTGAGAGGGAGCTTAAGAGTCCGACTGTGTCGTCAGTGAGCGGGTCTGCTGAGGCTGGTTCTGCTGAGGCTGGTTCTGATGAAGCTGGTTCTGATGAGGCTGGTTCTGATGAGGTCTGGATCCGGGTGCGGTGTGAGGAAACAACCCGCCACCTTCCAGGGGCAGTGAAACGCAAAAAATACAAGAGTACAACGAGAACAGAAGAAGAAACTCGCAGTCAAACAAATACACGAACAAACCAAGTAACAGGATGGGAATCAGTGTGACACGCTGCTGCTGCTGGTTCTGGTTCTGGTTCTGCTGATCATTTGGATGCTTTAGTTGCAGTTTTTTTAAACCATTTTGGTCTTTATGATCATTTTTGTATTCAGTGTAATCCTGTTATGATTCGTCTGATGTCTCACCTAACGAATATGATCCTAATTTTATATCAACTTTCTACAATTTGAGCTGATTCTGTTTCAAATGACATTAACAAAAGTCCAAATATGTAAAAGTGTAATCCAATACTGAGAAAATACCTTAAAACAGGGTGCAGCGTTATCTTTTTTAAAAGTTTTACCAATTTAAATTCCAATTTTACCATCAACTCAACAGATAAACATTGTTTTTATTTGACTGGCATGTGAAGCAGAAACTTTAGAAATGATTTAAAACATCTCGTAAAGGTGCGCTGTGTAGTTTAGGAAAAAGGAAACTCAGAAATATAATATTTACCATGTGAATAAGGTAATAACACACGCATAGACATATTTATTTGGTGTATATGATATAAAATATGGTATAAAACTGTGTTGTTCTCTGAGGAAACTGTTTATTCAGTCGTGTTAATCAAATAATTCAGAGTTTCCTTCCCCAAAACTACAAAATGCACCTTTAAAGTGGTCAGTAAAACTAGTGGTCAGTTAAGATATACAGAATCAAATCAAGAAATCGACGTTTTCAAAGCGCTGAGAGAAGTTTACAGTTTGGATCCTGCTGATCAACGTCACCTTCTGCTAAATGTTTGACTCTGAATCAATCATTTTAATCTTATCAGCTTCTTCTGATCAAGTGAACATCGGGCTCTGCAGGTGAGGAGACAAACCTCCACCCAAACCTTTTTCCTCGTTGGGTAATAAAAGAAAAGAGGTTAAACTGTGAGGCGCGTTCAAGAAGAAGAAGACGACGTGAAGTCTCGTCCTCAGGTTAGTCAGACTGAAGCTCCTAAATCTCATAACAGGTTAACGAGAAGCTGCGACACATCTAATGATCCAGCAGCGATCCACACAATCTGTAAGCAGTTCTCAGAAGGCACCGCGTGTTACATCCGGGCACTGTTGGTCTTCCCTTTGTGCTGTTTGGCTAAAAGAGTTTAGCGAGGACGTTTGACACGAGGAGAACTGATATCCTTTATCCCTCTTTCCTTAAAAGGCAGCGAGCCATCAATCAAAGCTGAGGAGGAGGTGACGTGGAAACGGGGGGGGGGGGAAATGGCGCCTTTTTTCTCCAGGAAGTTAAAGGAGCAGAAAACTGTCAGTCGGTGTGCTCACGGAGGAGATCCTGTACGCACTGTAGCTGCAGATTAAACCGGGAAGAGACGTTCCGTGCTTCGGTTTCACATCAGTACACAGAATAGCAGCAGAAGCAAAAACCAGCAGCCGTCGTCCTCGCCGAGGAAACGGGGAGATCGCGTTGATTTGTTAAGGCTCAGTTGGGCTGAGAACGGCGCTACACGTACAGTACATGCTATATTGTTCTTTATAGATGATCCGGGATGAGGCGGCGCGCTAAACGCAGCGTAACTCTGATCCGCTACGTACGCGAGTGGCCGTACTTGGGAGATTTGCAGCGGAGGCGAGCTGTGTTTCTGCTTTTTTTTTGAGGAGGTTGCGGTTGTGTCCGAAGAACTAAAAGAACAGAGACGGATAAAGAAAAAAGACTCGTATAAAAACTCGGCTTGAGTAAAACATGCTGTGGGATTTTTTTTCCTCTCGTACATTTCACTGGATTCACCTCCAGACCGGCTTTAAAAAAAAATAAGGATCTTTGTATTCTCTCTTTACATTCTTCATTGTTTGTGTCTTTTATATAAATCCGTGTCTGCAGCATAATGAGGAAGAGTTGCGTGATCCCATGTTTTTTTTGTTTTATGAATCCTCATGGTCTCCTGCACGTAGCTTTCATTAGCGTGGACTGTTGGATGTAGCTCGCCCTCGCCGCTAACACTGGTAGTGGATGTGCTGGTGCTGGTGTACTTTCCCGTCCACGTGTGAGTGAGTGTGCGTGTGAATATCCGTGTAGATCTTTGGGTAGACCTTCGGAGCCAATCCGGCGCCTCCCTGAGCGAGGAGCAGCTGCTTGTGGGCGATGTAGTCCTCGTACGAGAGGCAATCTTTGTCCCCGCTGGCCGGCTGAGAGGGCGCCGCCGGGCAGACCCGGTCACGGTTTGTTGCAGGTAGACGCTGGGGGGCGGGAAGAGCAGAGGAGGAAGTAGAAGAAGAGGAGCAGGTGCGTTTTGATTGGCAGAACCAGAGGAGGGCGGTGCCTAAGATGAAGGCGACGCCAGCTGGTATTCCAATGATGACGGGCCACGGGAGGCTCGGGGACGTGGCTGTCGGGACGGCGTTGTTCTGCGGCTTCAGATCTGTAAAGACGAGAGGAATTAATAAATGTATGAACGATGGGAGAGACAACAGAATCATCTGTGTGGACTTTGACAGTTAGCTTAACGTTAGCTTAACCTGTAGGCGGCTGCTGATGCTAGCAGGTTGTTAGCTGATGATGCTAGCTGGGGATATCACAGACAGAGCTGTTTGCTTTGTTGCTCGCTAAAGAGATTGTAGCTGAGGAACATCGCTGTTTAGCTGCTGATCTACATAAACATAAACACTTCTCTATGTGTGCACGTTAGTTTCTCTCTCCGTCTTCCTCTGACCTGGCAGCACCGTCAGGTAGGCGCTCCTGAAGCTGTAGCCCATCGTGTTGGCTCCCAGGCAGATGTACATGCCGGCGTCCTCCTCCTTGGCTCTGGTTATCAGCAGCTTGTTGAGGTAGGATCCATCGGGACGCGACCAAACCTCCCCTGTAGGCAGGACCACAAATCTGTGGTCTCCAACCTTTAATTCAATCACACAAAGAGCAAGTTTATTGAATCAAATCCAGCGAATATTTCTCGTTAACCATTAGAGGATTATGTTTACACGGTGATGTGTGTTTGTACCTCTATCGTGGAGTTGAATTTGTTCTCGTCACCGGGTTCAACTCTCTTGAGCCACTGAATAACCGGCTTGACGTCGCTGCGGACTTTACACTGGAACGACGTGGTTCCTCCGTAGTCCACGGTGGTGTTGACGGGGTGCGTCCCGGTCAGGATGGGTTTGGAGTTGGTGCGCTCTGAAGAAAGGAACACAAACACGGATAAAAAAAAATTAGATTTACTTTGTCAAATTCAGCTGTAATCAGAATTAAATCCACGGCGAGGAAAGAGTTTGAACTGTTTCTATTCAGCGTGTTTGCGCTGAATGAAACTCACAAAAGAGCGCCGAGGCCCTGAGAGGATATAATGTGGTTTGCGAGCATTATTTGCACAGTATCCGCTGTATTCAGCGCCACATCCTCCCTCTGTGCTGCAGACACACAAACAGATCTCTTATCTTCAGCTCCTGTCTTTTCTTTCTCGGTTTATACAGCAGAATAAACACACCTGCCCGACATTCAATAGTCTCTTTTTTTCCCCACTATCAGCAAATCTCACAAGGACGTAACCTGAGAAAATTAGATTTCCTTTTTTTTCTTTTCTTTCTTGTTCCTGTCTGACATCAGCTGTAGTTTCCAGGGAGGCTCGTGTGCTTCTGCAAAGACGTAAAAAGCTGAAGACTTTCTGGTTTAGTTTCCTTCGTTTTCTTCAGTGTGCGTGTAGTGTAGCTGCAGAGGGCTCACAGCGCTGTAAAGTTAAATGTTTTAAATGTGTTAATGTAGTCGCAGCACGTCGCGAAGGCATCTGGTGAGCACGGCTACGTACAATCAAATGCAAATGAACCACAAACACAAACAACGCTGCCAGAAGTCATCCAGCGAACACGTGGAAGTTAAAAGTTCAGTGTGAAATCTCTTGATATCATTTGATGCATCTCACCTCGGAGTTCTAGTCAGGCAGGTGAATTCTACTATATTCTTATTATTTTACACTTATTATTGTAAGTTTCTACGTTCTTTGTGAGAGCTGTACTCGTCTTCTTTCACACAGCTGTTAGAAAGAAAACCAGACGATGACTGACAGCAGGGTGAATCCACGCTGATAGACAAAATGTCACATTTGACACAAGCGAGCATCGGTTTTGATTTACTTCCTGTCTAAACATGTGTGTGTGTGTGTGTGTGTGTGCGCACGTGTGAGCGTCTCTCAGGAAAAAGACTGCAGCTGCACTTTAATGTGCAACAGATGTGTGGAGTAAAGCGAGAGCAGCCAGTCGGAGGTTTCTCCTCGACAGAGCTATCACGTTCGGTAACGAACAGTTCTGCGCCGCCGAACGGCTTAACGTTAAATCATCCAGCGACAAACCAACGCGTCAGGAAACACTCGCGGCTCATCGTCTCACACGTGCTGCGCGCTCTTCAGACTGAAACCTGCTGAACATTCCTCGCTCGCTCCGCTGGTGTTCACTGACCGACCGGCCTGCTGGTGATCAATAAATGCCGCTGAAGTTAAAGGACGGCTTTCAGAAGCTATTTTAAACTTCTATTCGTGGAGCGAGTCATTAGCGAGCACACTGGTGTGTGTGTGTGTGTGTGTGTGTGTGTGTGTGGCCTGCAGCTCCGCTCTGCAACCCACCGTCGTTAAATTAATAATTCAAGCAGCATTGAAATGAAAGTTTGGACGTGTAAATTCAACCTGAATGAGACAAATCTTTGGCAGCGTTTCCCATGAAGAAACCGTCTCACAAACAAACAGTCTCTCTCTGTGAGAACAGGATGAAATCCGTCCTCAGGTCGTTTCCACAACAGACTAATCAGCGATGCTTCAGCCTGATCACTGTCTGCAGACTCTCTGCCAGCAAATCATTTAAACAGCGGAAGAGTAAATGATGGTGTTCTTGATCGTACGATGTTAAGACGTTCGACATAATCAGTGCGTTGTGAGTCAGGATGGAAACAAAAACCATCTCAAACCCCGTTATTACCTCAGACAGGTCAGACACACGCTGTGTACAGCTGAATGTGTGTGTTGTTGTTGAGGTGGGAGACGTTCATACATCAGCAGGGACAAAAATGTTCTTCCTGATGTGTCACAGTGTGAAATAAACACTTTCCTGGAACTGTAAGTTAAATATCTTTGTGTTCTCTCCTGCAACACTGAAACTGTCCGCTTTCCTCTTTAACATCAATCTTTAATCAAACTATCAGAGCTGAAAACAAACAGTCTTTATCTTTGCAGCGTGCGACGACTCACGTATGACTTCCACCTTGTAGGTGGCGTTGATCTCTCCGGCTCTGTTGGAGACGTGGCAGGTGTACTTCCCGCTGTGCTCCGGCGTCAGGTTCTTCAGGCTCAGAGTCCACCTCTTCTTCTTCCCTTCCTCTCCCTCCTCGTCCGCCAGCGGCCGACTGTCCTTCAGCCACACGATGTCGGGGCGAGGGTATCCGCTCGCCGTGCACTTCAGACGCACCGAGCTGCCGACCGGCCGGGCGATGACGCGCTTCCTCATCTTCGACGGCTGCGTGAAACGTGGACGCACTGCGAGCGGAGACGTGAGAATTCAGTTACAATCAGAAAGAGATTAAAACAAAGTGTGTCTCCTCTGGCTGCTGGTGCAGGTCAAGAGATTAATAACACAGAGATTAATAACTTTCTGCCTCTCGGTGAGCTACAGATGGAAACAAGACGGGGAGGAAGGGAAAAGAGCGAACAGAAGAAGTTATTAGCAGAGATAAACGGTTTACAGAGCAGTTTTATATTTACAAGCAGTGTTCAGCTCTGCAGACCGGTGGAAACAGAACGGACCGGGACAGATCACGGGATCCATCAGAGAGTCTTAAATGTGACTTTTATAAGAAGTACAGAGCGATCAAAGCCAAGATATCTGCAGCGGCTGCGAGACAGACGGAGAGCTCAGAGATGTTTGAAGCCTCGGGAGCCGGTTTCTATCAGAGACGTCACTATTTTCACTATCAGACAAATAAAAACAGATTTAGGATTTAGAAGACACGTTTTAATTGATCTTTAGAAGACTTTACAATCTGTTTCCTTGAGATTTCCTCTTAAAACCCTTCAGTTATTCTTCTGTCCGTCATCAGGCTCATCTGACATGTTGGCCTGATAATTATAAAAGTACTGTTATGTATTTTTAATCAAACATAAAAGATTTCAGAGCAAAACTAGTGAAATTAATTTGTATATAATAACTTGTTTAAATGTGAAATGTGTCAAAAACTTTTGCTTTTCAGTCCAGAAGTTTTGTCTGCATTACATTCTCATTACAATAAATAAATAAATGTCTTGGCAGCTATTTTAAAAAGAGAAAGAAGCTGTTAACGGACCGACTGACAGGATATATGTCTTTTTTAAAACATATGTTGAGTAAAAATGAAGATATCGTGTCGAAGCACCTAAATTAAAAGTCTTTAAAGTATCGAAAGCTATTTTCTAGCAATAAATGTACTTTAAGGATCAAAACACAAAGAAGTGTTAAAGTAAATTCAACATATATTTACATGAATGTATAAACTGTATACTACTTCTGGAGTTTTGACCTCTTTACGCTGTTTTCCTCCTCTGAGCACCTCGGACGAAGGTGAAGCTCGACTCCACGTCCTCCATTGTTTCACCTCGTCAGGAATGCAGCGGCAGATAAGGAACATAGCTGCAGCTGCAAACCTCTGAGATGAGATCAAATTCACAGCGATATAACGATATAAATCCTCTGAAGAGTTCTGTGGAGCTCCGTCAGCACGCAGACATCGTATCTGCGTTCGATCGGTTTGATGAACTGCGTGTCGTCGCGTCTTTGTTGCTCGATCGGGCGTTTACTGGTCGAACCCTCGCAGACATCTGCAGCAAACTCATTCATTTTCCTCTCATGATTATTCTGCTCTGGCGCGTAGCATTCGTTTACGCGCCATGAAATCAGTTTATCTCTGAAGTTAATAATAATAATAATAATGATAATCAGCATCCAAACACATGACGTTCAGGCCTTGAGTCTGTTTTCTCCTGGCTGAAACATTCTGACGTGTTTCCACAAACAAGAAAATAGAATCAGGAGAACTTTGAGTCGCAACACAAGATCTGGTTACGTAAGATTAACTAACGTGGCAGCGCGCCTCCGCGTATATATACACAACCTAATGAGCTGTAATAAACCTAATTGTTTTGTTTGAGTGAACAATGTTTGAATCTCTTCCTCCTCAGATTCCGTGTTTTCCACTGATCGGCACCTCTGGCTCCGTTTTTGTTCACAATCGCTGGTCTTGAAAGAAACCGACAGATTTTCCACCTCAGATCATTCAGCCGAGAGAAAAAAGTACAGAAGAAGTTCTGATTCAACTTCTTTACTCGAGTAAAAGTTAAAGTACTGAGTCAATTTCTTTACTCGAGTAAAAGTAGAAGTACTTTATCACAAATCCAAGTATTTTTTAGACCTTAACATTAAAATTCAAACATTTTCAGGGATTTCCAGCCTGACTGACTTGCTGAAATCAGTCTTGTGACTCAAGTAAAGGACAGATACCTGAAGATACCTTCAGTACAATAAAGAAGTATTTGTACTCTGTTACTTCCCTCCTCTGAATCCTTTCTCAGAAAACATAAAACGGTCAGTTAACCTCATCCGACGGCTCCAACATCCACGTCGCTCTGTGAAGCATCCACTCACACAAAACGCAACAATCAGAGAAAAACACAGATCAAAGAGGGAAATGAAAAAAAAAAAAGGATCCAGTCGGGAGTGAGGAGAGGAAATCACTCGCAGGAGCGCTTGATTTTTACAGCCCTCATGTTCCAGCCGCAGCAGATAGCCATCAACCGGGGCGATAAATCAGCCTGAAACTACCGAAGCTGCGTCTCTTTCCTTCGGACGCGGTTATTATTCCAGCTCCGGGTAAACAAACAGGCGGGAGAGTTATGTGACGGGTCTGCGCTCAAACGTGGAGATTTCACTACGGCTTCATTACTCAGCGGAATATAGTTCTCTGCTGACCGGCAGGAAGCTGGGCAGGATGACAGAACAAACAAACCCCGAAGGCTTTTAAGTCTCCACTTTTACCCCCCCGAGTCTAAGAAAAGAAAAGCTACCGGACTGCAGCTGAACTGTGACCAGACTGAGTCAATAGATCTACCAGAGAGTGGAGGAGGAGGAGGAGCAGATGGTGATTCATAGCTCACCGTTTTTGGCAATTTCATCAGCTTTGATGAACACGTTAATTAGCTGGCTGAGATTTATTGGAAATTGGAGGGAAAGAGCCAAAGCAAAGAGCGGCCGAACTGGACTGGAACAAGACGAGATTAGAAAATGAACTGAATACAGCCAAGTGGAGCCGAGATGAACTGATTTATATTGTTAAAGCTGAAGCAAATCAAACAGGAGTTCAGGAGAAAACAGACGGAGAGAGAGAGCGAGCGGAGTTCACGTGAAGGTGAGCGCAGGTTGATAAAAACAGAGGAATAAAAACTGGAGTGACGGCAGAGAAGAGGAGAGAGGGGAGAGACGGAGAGGAGAGGGAAGGAAAAACAGAGCGAGAGGGCAAAAACTGAGAAAGCTGTGATGGAGAGAGAGGAGAGAGAAGAGGGGAGAGGAGAGGAGAGAGAGAGGAGAGAGGGAGAGGAGAGAGGGGGGAGAGGGGAGAGAGGGAGAGGAGAGAGGGGAGAGGGGAGAGAGGGAGAGAGGGGAGAGAGGGGAGAGAGGGGAGAGGAGACAGGAGAGGAGAGAGAGAGGGGAGGGACGGAGAGGAGAGGGAAAGAAAAACAGAGAGAGAGGGCAGAAAACTGAGAAAGCTGTGATGGAGAGAGAGGAGAGGAGAGAGAAGAGGGGAGAGAGGAGAGAGAAGAGAGGAGAGAGGGGAGGGACGGAGAGAGAGGAGAGAGGGGAGGGAAAGAAAAACAGAGCGAGAGGGCAAAAACTGAGAAAGCTGTGATGGAGAGAGGAGAGGAGAGAGAGAGGAGACAGGAGAGGAGAGAGAGAGGGGAGGGACGGAGAGGAGAGGGAAAGAAAAACAGAGAGAGAGGGCAGAAACTGAGAAAGCTGTGATGGAGAGAGAGGAGAGGAGAGAGAGGAGGGGAGAGGAGAGAGAGGAGAGAGGAGAGGAGAGAGGGGAGAGGGGAGAGAGGGGAGAGGGGGAGAGAGGAGATAGGGGAGGGGCGGAGAGGAGAGGAGAGGAGAGGGAAAGAAAAACAGAGAGAGAGGGCAGAAACTGAGAAAGCTGTGATGGAGAGAGAGGAGAGGAGAGAGAGGAGGGGAGAGGAGAGAGAGGAGAGAGGAGAGGAGAGAGGGGAGAGGGGAGAGGGGAGAGGGGAGAGGGGAGAGGGGGAGAGAGGGAGATAGGGGAGGGGTGGAGAGGAGAGGGAAAGAAAAACAGAGAGAGGGCAAAAACTGAGAAAGCTGTGATGGAGAGAGGAGGAGAGGAAGAGAGAGGAGAGGTGGAGAGGTGGAGAGGAGAGGAGAGAGAGAGAGGGAGAGGAGAGGAGAGAGAGGAGAGAGGAGAGAGAGAGGAGGAGAGGGAGAGGAGGAGAGGAGAGAGAGAGGAGAAGGAGGGAGGAGAGGAGAGAGAGGGAGAGGAGAGGAGAGAAGAGGAGAGGAGAGAGAGAGGAGAGAGGGGAGAGAGGAGAAGGGGCGGCTTTTGTTCTGGGTCTCCGGGGCCACTTCAACACTTGACAGTGTAAAAATACTGCCGACTCTCCGACTGACCGCCTCGGATCAGACGGAGAGAGACAGCAGGGTGACTCTGATTCTGGTTCTGACTCTGGGATTCATGAAATTTCAAAGATGAGTGATGCTAATCTGACGTCTGTGCATTCAGTCAAAGCTCAGCAGGCAGTTAGCCTAGCTTAGCTTAATGAATTGAAGCAAGGGGAAACTGTTAGCCTGGTGAAAAAACTGCGCCTGACAAAACACCTCTTAAACGCTTTTAATCAACACAGAAATTGTTTTTTTAAATCAGTTCATTTGCTGAATTAAAGTTGCATCTGCTTCTTGGTGAAGAAATTAAACTGATTATTTACTTCCAGGAACAATTATAGAATCTAAAATTATTAATTTGGCCTGAGAAAAAATTAAAATCACAGTTTTAATGATTATAACGCTTTATTATCTTTCACAATAAAGTTCCCTAGGCCATTGCTAGGTAGCTAATGTAGCCCAGCGCTAACAGAAATGTGAGCTGAACTTGTTATAGCAGCAGGCACCATTACGTTATAGAAAATGTTGATTTTTTTGTACACAGCTCAAAAATATACTGTAAAGATCTAGTAATTACAACTTAAAGGCTCATCAAAACACTAAAACACTAAAACACTGCCCAACACTTTGCATCAGACATAAATACATTTTACAACTCTGGAACATTATCAGAGTCAGGCAAAGTCAGTTTTATGTTTTTTTTTAACTCAAAATCACCATCACAGACGGAGGAAATCACTTTAATCTTTCGTGAAATTGATCACGAGGTAAACAGCAGAGAAACAGTTCACGATATCTATTTGATTTTCTGTGTCTTGATGGATTATATGAACAGAGACTGATGGCGGGCCGATCTCGCTCAAATAAACGAGGGGCTGCAGCCGGTTGGAACGCGAAAGGAGAAAGAATGTGCGTGAAAAAACAAAGAGGGCGAGCGGAGAAAGAGTAAATGTTTGCTGACATTAAAGCGTTGAACGTTCGTGGACGTTTATGACAGAGAGAAGGAGAAAGAAAGAGTCGGATAAAAGGATAAATACAAGCAAAGAAAGACGGGTTGAGTTACATGACGGGGGGACCGGAGAGACGGAGGAGGGAGAGAGGGGGAAGGAATGTGTCCCACCGAATCACACCTTACACAAATAGACTGCTCTCCACTCTGTCAGAGCCAATTATCTGAGCAAACAGCCACCCTGATGTGTGTCTGTGTGTGGGCCGACACCCTCGCCGTCTCCCCCTCCCGCCGCCGCCGAGGTGTTTATCGCACGTCCCGCTACCGGACTTGTTACACACTCTCGGCTATCGTAGGCGTCACCTCTGAGGTCCTCCTTCTCGTTTAAAAATGTTTAAATGCCTGCAGTGATGAGTTCAGATAAGGTGCGAGCGCTCACCCAGTTTCCCAGCCAGCTCCGGGGCGTGTTCAGAGTCGCCGTTGGACGCTCCCGCGCCGCCTCTCGAGCTGGCGTCATCTGTAGAAAGACGAGAAAACGTCGTTAGTGAACTGAAGGAGACCTGGTGCAGCAAACTCACATAGACAGATAAATAACGTGTCGTCTTGTTGCTGCAGTTGCAATAAAATAAGCTGCAAACTGAAAACAAACGTCACAAAGCGTCTCGACCGTCTGGAAATTAGGAGAGTTGTTTTTGGTGTTTTCTATCAGCAGCTGCAGACGTTTTCAGCAGCGGGGTCGTGATGTACGATCGCCTGCTGAGCGTAAATCCAAAAGTTTCAGTGATACATCGGTCTGCTCTCACAGATTGGATGCGCATGAAGCATCGCTGTCGTGAGCGTTTTACAAATATTAAGACCATGTTTGGGCTTTGAAGCTTCAGTGAGAATTACCTGTGAATATCTGAAGCTGTCGAGACTTGTGGTCATTATTCACCTGGAGTATTCTGGTGTTGTAATCGTGTGTCTAGACGCCTTTAAAACCTCACAAGTCAAGTGATGAGCGAGCGAGTTATGAGCTGTTGTGGACACGATGGGTTGAACCGGAGCTCGTCACAGCCCGGCGATCAGATACGCTCCCTCGCTGGGTTTTATTGCACTTATACGTCTCCATTTCTGACTCTTTTTTTTGCTGCAGCCATTTCAAAACATCTTTCCTTGGGATGTCAATCACCACGACGACGGAGGAAGCTTCAAAACTATGAAGCATTTGGACCGAGAGCAGAACAGACAGCTTCCTCCTTTTCAAAGTCAAATTCAAGGACTTTTTATTACATATTAAGATACAGTGCATATATTCAAAATGATGATTTCACTTCATTGCATTGAATCAGATGTGTTTGTGACATAAACAACCAGGTTTATGTTTCGTGACATCATTCTACGGCAGGATGAGAAGTTTCAAAATGTGTCACCTGTTGTTAAGTCGACTTTGCTTCTGTAATCTGTCGCGGTTTCAAACTCTTTATCCAAAATCCAAGAGCTTTTTTAGATAAAAGAAAAAAAAGGGCGTATCAGCGGTCAGAGTCTGATGACAGAGACGCTGGAGGATCGATTACCTGAAGTGGCAGGTAAAATCTGACCAATGGTGAAGCTGTGCTCAGACGACTAAAGCCGAGTGCAGCAACTTCTGACTTTATCAAACTTTATTTCCATCTAGTTCTTTATTCTGACGCTCCATAATGACGAATAATATATGTATGAATGTCCTGATTTGTATTTCAACTAAATGGTGAAGAAAACTGTGACATAAATCCTTCAAGTTCCATCACGTTAAAGACGCAACGATCAGCTGATTCATCGGTCATTTTATTTTAAGTTATTTTTTAGGAAAAATAAAATAAATTCTCTGATTTCAGCGTCTCTGTGATTATTTTAATCCTCAGCTAAATTAAACTTAATTTTTTGTGAATAAAACACAACATTTTCAGACATCAGCTTCTCAGTTATGAACGTTTTTCACCATTTTTTAAAAATATTTTATGAACCCCACAACTCAAAATAATCAAGACGATGATTGACAGATTTATACGATATTGAAAATAATTGCTGGGTGCAGCTTTCTGCAACATGCCTCCATCTTTAACCCTGAAATATTCATTCCTGCTCATGCCACTGAGAAAGAAAATGACATTCCTGGATAAACGACGTCGTGCAAAAGAGCAAATTCTTTCTGCAACATCTTTACTGTATGTGCCGTTATCTGGTCCTCAGTATCAGATTGCTTTCACTCTCCTGTGTATCAGATTCCCTCTCTCAGCATGTCTTCATACATTGATTACCAAAAAAAAGACACAAACATCTGTCGGAACCGTCACGCTGGGAACCGCTTCAAGATGGAACCAATGTATCCGAGGGGCCCTTTAACAGGAGAGTCGGCTGATACGCAGCAATGTCAGCTCTGTCAAAATACACGAGGTGGAGGAGGAGGGAGGTGGTGGAGGAGGTGGGGGCACGATTAACTTCGCTTGAACCTGAAACTTCAACCAAAACCTGATGGTAGTTATGGAAAAGAAACAGGGAACCAAACCGCCGCGGACCACCTGCAGGAAACTCACGAAAGAGTGCGTGCGTAGTTGTAAATGGATATGTTTATCGCCCGTGTTGGTACGTACACACATCAGAGCGCAGATTTTTTTATTTATTTTTTTTAGAGAGGACCAACCTGAAAGCTCGGAGTGATTAATGCAGCGCCAAATGTCTTAAAAGCATCACTATTTGGACGATGGAATGAACGACGCATTCGAAATGCAAATACGAGGCATGACCTGCATCCTCGGGGCCGGTATTAATAGCGCGCTTGGCAGACGCTTTGCATGTGTGCGCGCTCGTGTGTGTGCGTGTGTGATATGAATTCCTACATGGGTGTGTCCGTGCATGTGTGGCTGCGTGTCTTCTGACGTTTTTTAACTAAGTGGTAACTTGAGGTGCCGGTATTCCCGCTGCACCTCGCTCCCCCGCCTCCCTCCTGCCACATGCACGGCGTGTTCTGAGAAAGGGCAGCGCGTTTGAAGCCAGGCGGCGTGGCTGTCTGATCTGAGGAGGGAGGGGGGGGGGGGGGAACATGGTTTAGCACTCTTAACAGCTAGCAAACCCTCCCCCCCTCCACTCCCCCCCCCCAGGCCCGGTGCGAGCCTGTAAACCTTCGCTTGGCAGACCTCCTACAGACCCGCTCGCAGAGGGGGGGCTGGACCGCTTCCACCGTCCGTACAGTGCAGCCATACATACCAACGTTTCAAAGTATTCCCCCCAAATTCAAAACATATATGTGTGTAGCAGCCGCATGCAGAGACAAACCAGCAACAGGCAACAGGAGATGATAGATCTGAGATTCAGGTAACATAAAGAGTCTTCTGTATTATATGTACATTATTATATAGTGAAGATATCTTGAAGTTACGTCTGATCTGTCAGTTTCTGTCAGACGCGGTTGTTCTTCTCACTTTGCCTGGTGCATGAATCAAATTTATGAATCAAAACATGCTGGATGTTAATGAATCTGCTCTGAAAGGGGTAGAAAGAAAACTTAAAGGGATAATCCGGTGTAAATTTAATCCATGGTCTAAATCACCGTGAAACTGTGTTAGACTCCCTCTCGATAGATCAAGTTAGACGTTTACCGAGTGCGGTTAGAAACGCTCAATTCCGTTCTTTTCCCTGTCCGCTCTCGATAATAACTGTTATAAACTGGCAGGTAAGACACATATGAACTTTGATTGCTTTTCCATGGAGTCATAATCATACATTTTCATCCATGAGCCGCGGAACTCTACTGCACTCGGTAATCGACTCGTCGGGACTTCCCGTCAACAGGAAGCTGCTGCAGAAGAGTGGTAAATTTAGTCAGCTTTTCAGTAGAAATCCAGCTAAGCTAGCGGAGGTTAGATGCCCCGGACTATGTGCTGAGACCCTATTTGTACTGTTGCTGAAGTTTGGTGCTGTTCTGAGCATTATTTGTGGCTTTTTGGTGGCGGTTTATATTTGGATCCATTTACTGCAGTGTATTGTTGTCGTGCGGTCGTTTCTGAGGTTGATAAAACTCCGTAAATTAGCGGTCTGCTAACTTGATCTCTCGAGAGGGAGTCTAACACAGTTTCACGGTGATTTAGACCATGGATTAAATTTACACTGGAATATCCCTTTAAGTTGTGTTTGTTTTGACTGTAACGAGCTGACTGGAAGATGACCAACGGGCTGCTTTTATAGCAACATGAACACACATGAAGGTGGGTAAATATCGACATTTAAGGGTGAAGTTCATCCACTTTTCAGGAGTTTTTGATGAATAATATCAAATATAAACGTGTCTGTCACTGAGTACTTGACAGTGGAGTCCAGATGACTGACGTGAACAGAGTTAATGTCCGACTGTAAACCAGCTGACGCCTCCATTATCACTTCACTCAGGAAGCTTCCACCCAAAGATATTCAGAACAGAGAACTACAGCCCCTTGTGCGTAACTTTGTCGCCCAACACCTCGACTGAAACTCCACTCCCTCACATTTATACGTTATAAAACACGTGGCACCTTCTAAAACCTTCCAGACCTTCAGCGAGTCAAACTGGAACTGTGTGAAACCTGCACATCCCACTCCTGTCGGCGTGTTCCACATCGAGGCTTCAGGAACAGTTTCTGCCAGCCGAGTCCGTTTTACACCTTTCTTCACTTCTGTTATACGAGCGCGGCGTCGGGAGTCGACTTTAATGTTTCGCTGTTTGTTTCAAGTTGAACACACACGGAGTAGAAAACATATTCCCTCCCCGCTTCAGCTGTTTTCAATAAACAAAGTGTTTTCTTCTGATCCCGTTCCACCTTCTAATGTTGGGCCAGATACTTTGGCTGGAGATTACAACAGCTAATCCACACGCACGCACACTCACACGGCCACGGGTACAGTTGGAGAAGCGAGCGTATGTATGTTTAGAGTTAAAGCAACACCGACGATTCACTGTAAAGAAACCAGCGTTGTCCACAGTTTGCAGTTTTGCTCCCCAGTTTCAGCACATGGAGCTCAACAGAGATCGTCCAATGTGTGAATGACTTCTGATCCAGAATTCACTCCATTTACAGTTAAAGAAATCCTAATATGAAGAGTTTTAAACCTCAAACTAAACCACTAAACTACGAGATTCAATCATGACCTTAACAAAACGCTCAAACAGGCATTTTTCCACTGACTTCTTAGAAACATTAACCTTGAAAACAGCTGTTTTTATTTTAAAACATGCATTGTTGTCAGATTGTCAGTGTGAAATATCTGAATGAAGGTTAACTTGATTGGGAGAATCTTTGGGGGGAAAGCTGAATAAAAGGTTAAAGTACAGGACAATTATTAGATTATTAAATGGTTCGGCCAACTTCCTGTTTTTTGTGCACGGCTAACTAAAACGGGAACAATATAATTAAATCGTGCAGCTCTTCTAAGACTTTCCAAATTTAACTTGACTTAGGAATCGCAGGGGTCGTGATGCTTTAAAAAAACAAAGATCCACGGCTTTACATCCGCTTCTTTCACTCTGTAAGCTTACAGAAAGAAAAGCCTGTCAGACGCTTTTTGTCCAGAGCGACTTACAATAACAATAATAATAGAAACAATTGTCTGATGATTGGCCACTTGTAACGGATTCAAAGGTTAGCTATGTGGCTACAACAAAATCATGTCGGACGCTCGACCTTCAGTGTAAGTTGACATCACAAAGTGAAACTCTGATATTTTGACATTTACTGCAGTTAATCACTTGCAGCTCCAGTTTGCTGCAGACACGTCTTTCCTCGCACCACACGGGCTATAAAACACATTACAGCCACGCTACGTTTATAATGTATTTTATTTGTTTGTTTCAGCTTTTTAAATCTTTCTTTCTCTTTATTTCCACCCTCGACTCTCCCTTCGTCCTCTCACTTCTTCTCCATGTTCCGCCTCTTTTCTTCTTCGTGTCTTTTCATTCCTCCCTCCTTTAATCTCCGGAGGGGGGAAACAGTTCAACAGTGTGCTACATTTCACACATTCACTGGCGAGGGGTACCCATGAATGTGTGTGTGAGTGTGTGTGTGTATTTGTGTAACCCCGTCTTGTATTTACTTTTAGGTCTGTAGAAAAAAAGGCAGCATTGGACACGCTCGGAAATATGAGTCCCAACAGGCCAGAGTGTGTGTTCAAGTGTGTGTCTGTGTGTGTGTGTGTGTGTGTGTCCAGGGGGCCAGTGTTTTCCTAAAGGGTCGTGTCCTTCCAGGTTTTAATATAGAGACACTGGATATGTGGACAGAACCTCTGTGCGTGCATGTGCCGAGAGAGGGAGCGAGATGTTTCTGTGTCGGTTGTTGCAGCATCACGGCCAAAACCAGCCTGATGGGAGTTTGTGTATCTGACAAACCCAGAGAAACCACCGTCAGGCCCCCCTTAAGAACCGCTTCCAGGCTCGAGACGGGCCCGGCTCGCCTCACACTTCATCCGCACTCGATGTTTCACTTCATAATTCAGACGGGAGCTACCGCAAGTGAGCGTGTTTCGCATTACATTGGAAGAGGAGGCATTGTTCGCTGAAACCTGGCTCCCAGGAGGGTTTATTTCTGCTTCAGCAACAATAGCTGCTCTTAGATAATTCAGGGGATCGCAGTGAAACCGCAGCTGAAGTTTAGACAAAGTCGACTGCATGAAAATGATTAGAAGCACCATAAAACAGCCTTCAAACGTCACGCCGATTGTGATTTAACTATTTTTACGACTGCAGAAACACGTTTTAAGAAAGTTACCGTGCAGAAGTTTTTCCGACGTTGATTCTAAGCCACGGCTGGGCTGATTGACGACGCCATCATCCATCGCTTTGATTAATGATTACTGAGCTCTGTGTCGTTGTCATACTGTGATTTAAAAGGCAACAAAGAGAGCATAAAAAAAAGTGGATTCCAGTACCGACACCTCGACTTCCTTTCTGTTTCCTGAACAACTCCGAGCCTCTTCGAGCAAAACCAGTTGTTCTCCTTTATCTCACTAGCCCTCTTTAGATAGAAAAGGCGGCACATTTGCTCCAAGGTAAGGACGGCAATGTACCGGCCTGTCTTTCTAAAACGGAGGCGTAATATTCCTCCTTTTCCAAAAGCCGCCTCTGAGGTAGGCGTAAACATGTGACGTGACGTGAAGCTCGAAGTTGGGCTGTGAACAGCTCTTCAAAATAAGAGCTTTACATTGCACCCCATTGGAGTTTAGAACTGGGTTCTTAGCGGGGGCTTTTAATTTGAAAGTAGCGACTGTCCTTAGCTTGCCGCTACAACAACAAGCTAACACGACCAAACAGCTACAGAGACCGAGGAGACGCTAGCATCTCCTGGATCTCAGCGGCTGTCCAGTTGCTCATCTGAATGTCCGCGGATGAAATGAAGGACTGACTGCTGTGATCAGCTGTTTCCTGTGCACAGCGCAGGTCATCGACACCTCCGCCCATCTCACACAGAGGCCGGCACATTTCCGCCTCGTTTTTAGATAGCAGGCGAGGCGGAAATAAGTGTACCCTCCGAGGCAGCAAATCGGTGGACCAAAACAGACCCCCAATTTGCCGCCCTCTGTCTAAAAACGCGGACTGAGCCGCCAAAAGGACGGGCAGATTGGCGGCTTGGTGCTCTGTCCAAAAACGGCTACTGACGATGATGACATTAACTCCTTAGGTATTGCCGACATTCGACAATTCGGCAGTTCAGTCAACGCCATGGAAGTATCACAGTTACAGAGGTGGCAGCGGTGTGACTGAGGTCGATGTTGGAGGGATGTGAGAGCCGATCTGACTTTACCAGCGACACGAGACAAGTTTACATGAGAAGTTTACTACAGCGGGGAGCGAATGAGTAATGGTGAGGGGACGAACAACCTCTTCCTTGCTTCCTTGTTCCTTCCTTCCTTGGTTTGTTTGTTTGTTTCTTTCTGTCTTTCTTGCCATTTCTGGAGCAACAGAAATGACCATTTTAGTTGTTCTTCATCCTGTTGCCTTCCTTCTTTGTGCATTTAAGGTTTTTTACAAACACTCTGCTTCTCTGTCCTCAGTAGGATTGTTTAGTTTAGTCTGCAGGAGGTTTTGCACTTGACATTTTTGTCAGTTCGTTTGGAGCCGCAGTGACTGAAAAAGACAAATAAAAGCAACTCAAATTTTAAAAACTGCAACACGATGAGCAGAAAATTCTAAATCAAGACGCCTGAGTACCCGAAGTGACTTCTGCTCGAGTCAATGAAGGGTTACTGTAAGATCGAAAGATGCTATTTTAGCACGGAGGGATCGAGTACGATAATAAATGTTATTTTTGGGCGTCAGACAGACGAACTCTCTTCTCCTCCTCTAAAACCCGACCAGCAGAACAAACACAGTTCGTCCTCCAGCAGTCGGTCGGCCTGTCAGTGCGCTGACCCTCCGCTTAAACACACACTGTCATTATAACTCCATCGGCTCAGTGATACTCTGGAAACAATAAAACCACATG
Source organism: Sparus aurata (assembly GCF_900880675.1). Classification (NCBI taxonomy): domain Eukaryota; kingdom Metazoa; phylum Chordata; class Actinopteri; order Spariformes; family Sparidae; genus Sparus; species Sparus aurata. The sequence goes on along the minus strand of NC_044204.1, from coordinate 33,685,364 downwards.
TTCTGTGGTTCTTTCCTGTGTTATGAGCCTGTTATTGCTGCGTTTTCTACACTGCAGAGTTTTTTGTTTTTTTTAATTCGTGGGTGAAGAAAGAGACGTCCAAGATCTCTGCGACCCGACGTTCCACACATACCGTCCTCTCCGGCCACAGTCGCTTATTTATTTGAGTTTATTTGCCACAAGTTGCAACATTATTCACAATTTACGCGCTGTGGCTCCATATTGACGCTGTAATACTGCAGATGTTCTGTGGAAACTTTCAGTCTGCAGCTCGTGTAATCGATGAACACGAGGACGAGACGAACCACAAGACTCTGCAGGAGGATGTCAACGTGACAATAAATGGCCTTTTTCTTAATTCACCTAAATAAATCCTGATTAAACTGTTTCATGGTGACAAATACTCAATGTACTGATTGGACGTAAAGTTGGGAATGTCGATACACCGTCTGCCTGAATTAATGTATCATTTATCAAATAAAAATCAGTTTGTTTGCTGTTTCTCTCTGTTTTATATGACCAGATCAACATATTTAGTCAGTTTACTTGCTAAATTATGTATTTCAGAAGATTATACTTTCCTAATATCTGATGTTTTTGGTCTTCTTGGACTTTAGAATCATCAATAATTCTTGTGTTTTCGACTTGGGCTGGGTGATATCTCCTTAAAATAATTCTGCTATCTTTTTAGGCTATACCAACACACACACAATGAATATCTCTGTATTTCTAAATCTCCTCAGCAGCACCTCAACATGTTAGGAACGGGTGACAAAATGTTAAACCTTGATATCTGTGTTGTGATACTGTAGTATGTTGTGTTGATCTAATCCAGTCGGGGAAATTCAGAAAATTAAACCACTTTACTTTAATGCAGCCCTTAAAACAATCGCACAACGTAACGATATCCAAAATCTAAGACGGCACATTCTCTCCTATCGATATATTCTGCAGCCCGCGGGGAAATGTATTTTTCCCGTCAGTCTTTGTTAGAACTCCTCTGATCGCTCGTCCTCAGGACACGATGTCTTCTTAGAAGCCATTTCACAAAATCCAACATCCGTTGTTTTGACACTCGTCCAGAAGAAAACAGTCGTCGTCTCCTCGCTCCTCTCAAGAGAAAAACAGCGAGATGTGTGTTAGCGTCCACGTCTGCACACGTGTTCTGCTCCTCCACACACACACACACACACACACACACACACACACACACACACACACACACACACACACGTCACTGTGATTTACTCTCTCTCCCGCGGCGAGGCTGTGTAGCCGCATGGAAATCATTATAACTTGTGCTGCTACACAGTCGTCCATTAACAGCGTGAGAGAGAGAGAGAGAGAGAGAGAGAGACGCTGGAAGGAGCTGCGACGGAGAACGAGACGGAGAACCGACCGACGCTCAGACGAGGTCGAGAGGCGGCGGGAGAGAGATGAAAAGACACGACTCGGAGAGGAGAAGGCGACAGCGCGGAGAGAGATTTATTAACTGTAACCGCAGAACAGACAATCACACACTAACAGCTCACTGCTACTCTATGTGGCCGACAACACGGGCTGAGATGACAGATTAACAGCTTGTGTGTGTGTGTGTGTGTGTGTGTGTGAGTCCAGAGTATTTAGTGCGCAGTGTGTTCGAGGTGATGACATCGCCAACGTTCATTAAATCACTGAATCACAGAACCAGTCTCCAACATTTACAAGCCCTCATAAGGTAAACATCTTCTGCTGAAATGTTTCTGGAACGTCTGACATCATCATCATCATCATCATCACACACCCTCCAACACCTGACGGGTTTTCTGCTTCAAATATTCAACCTCCCCCTCCCTCCTTCCGCCCCCTCGGACCCCTCAGACCTCTCGGACCTCTCGGACCCCTCGGACCCCTCGGACCCCTCGGACCCCTCGGACCTCTCGGACCCCTCGGACCCCTCGGACCGGGCCAAGACAACAACAAACTCTTTACGAGCACATTTTTACGAGGCTATTTACAAATGTGATTACACGTCGTGCCGTTCGGGGCTCTGGCGCTCTGAAATATGATTAACACACGTCAACGTTCGGCCGGGAATCGCTTCCAGCTTTCTGACCCATTTTATACAAACCTGTGTGTGTGTGTGTGTGTGTGTGTGTGTGAGCCAATCACACACACACACACACACACACATTTACACAGAAACTATTTCATATAGCGATCTTGGTATGTGGTTGATTAAGAAAGGTTTGTGGTTGGCGAGAGTTTCAGCGTGAAGGCAGATCTAAGAGAGGTTCAGGATGTGTGTGTGTGTGTGTGTGTGTGTGTGTGTGTGTGTGTGCGCGTGTGTTATTACATGGGTCTTGTTCCTCTTCCTGCAGGTTCAGGTAACAAACTAAAGAAAGACAGCCTCATCCCTGCTGATGTCTTGTCGTAAATCATAAATGGACAATCGACAAATCTGCGTCCAGGTTTTTACGACGCAGGAAACACATCAGTTCTGATCTTCGGCGCCTCTAACACGTGCAAACGGTTTCAGTTTTTCCAAAAGTCACTGCATCCAAAAAAAGGCGTCCACCTTTATTCCTCAAGTGGAACAAAATGTGCAATGTTTAAGTCACAATTGAATTAGGATGCATTGAGGGAAAACTGCTTTAAGCGTGATGCGGGTGAGACAGGACCCGAGTTTGTTCCAGGTCCTAACAGCCGGAGCTGGATTGCATAAGAGGCGCTAAATGTTTGAAGTCGTATTTCAATTCCCTGCAGCGTGGATGTAATGCTAAAAAATGCTTTGGATCGCCGTCAAGAGCAACTCCGCGAGTGCTTTCCTCCACTCGATGCCAAACATCTCAACACATTTAACTGACGCTGGTTAAGTAGGTTTTTTGAAGCATTGTGTGGGAAACAAAGAGGAACATCTACAGGCCGTCAGTGCACATCCATCTGTATTCTGCTGCTGATCCTGGGCCGGGTCGGGTCTGCAGGTAGTCCAGGGGTCCGTTTATAAAACTGACTTACGATCAGCTTTAATCTCAAGTATGAGTTCAGTAAAAACGTGCGTGTAAGTGGTTATTTATTGAACCTTTCTATGGCAGAGAAATGATCTTATATCTAAAGCAAAGACCAGATTTGACTTTAGTGATTCTCCAGCTGGTCGTGTCGGAGGAAACACACGTGTCCAAACTTTATAAACAACATGCAGCGGCAACACACTCCAAAGCTGTTTGCATTTGTTTGTTCAGCCCCTATTTAGTGGACTGAATATTGTGTTCGCTTGCTTCAATCTCATTTATCATTGCTGTAATTTCTCCTTCCAAAAAGTCAGATGTTCTTCTTTGGTTCGGACTTAAACTTGCTTAAGCAAGGTTTTTTCATGCCCAGCATCCTTTATGAATATAAGCACGCCGTAGGAAATTACGTTGATTTTAAGTTCAAGGACAGATCCAAGAACTTGTTTTTATAAACGAGGCCCCTGATGTTCCTCCGCCGTCCTCCAGGGGGGTCTTGAAGTGTCCCCGACCACAGTACCTATCCCTGCAGGTGTTTGACCAACACTGAATCATTCAGAACTCATTAGAACTAATAAGTAAACACACAAGACTTATGAAACTGGAAAGACCTGGAAATAAAGTATAAAAATGACTGAGCATCTGGTGAGTGTTTTCATGGGGGTAAGACCTTGATCGCCCAAACGCTGCCACGTTAAACAATATTCACTGTGAAACCACCTAATTTCATCACAAAACAAACCGTTCTTCTGTCTTTAAATTCTCTCATCATATCTGAATACAGGGAGCCACACATACCGCTCCGAGCTCTGAGCTTTTTTTCCTCCAGCAGCATTATTTCTGCTTTTCTAACCTCGTGCCTCGCTGGTCCATCTGTGGAAGTTCTGCTTACGGCTGCAGCGGAAAAAAAACCCCAAAACAGCTGCGCTGTGTATTCTGAAGTTCTGACCGGAGATGTTGAACATTTCAGGCTTATCTAACCCATAATCCCCTGCAGCGCTCCACCTTCTCCGCCTGTGTTCTCGCCCTGCAGAGGTAAACACTCAGTGTGTGTGAGTTTTCTGCAGCGAAGTCAAACGGAGCGCTGCTTCACTCGCAGACTAAACAAAAACCGTCTGAACGCCAGCATCACGTTAGAGAGAGAACAAGAGGAATAAAATGTGAAGGTGCATGCATCTGTGTGTGTGTGTGTGTGTGTGTGTAGAAGTGTGTGTGTGTGGGTTTGTGTAGAAGTGTGTGTGTGTGAGACTCTAAGCAGAGCTCTGTATTTCCTGAAGCCGAGCTCACCGCAGTTTGATCTCGTGCCATGAATGGGCTCAACACACTAATTACAGCCACCTGTGTTTGTGTGTGTGTGTGTGTGTGTGTGTGTGTGTGTGTGTGTGTGTGTGTGTGTGTGTGTGTGTGTGTGTGTGTGTGTGAGGTATGAGGGAGGAGGGTGACTGTATGGCGACCTGTTTCCACTCCGTCCACGCACACATACACACATTAAGAGAGGGAAAAATAACGAGGCGTCATCCTTTAAAGGTGCCGGTTGGTTTCCACTCCTCAGTTAACCTTCAGTGTGCGTGAATCAGCCCTTATATTCGCTTTGGCCTCGGAAATGTCTCAGCGGCACGTCTGAGTCCTTCTGTCCAGCTTGCTTATGTTTTTTTAGGTCCAAACACGCGAGGAAACTCAAATCTATTGGGCCCGTTTCTGAAGTGTGAGTGAGAGACGCAGAGCGAAACTGACGGGGCCGATTGTTTCATTGATCCATCAGAACCTCTGACAACGTGCTCGCCACAAATTGCTCGCTTTGAAGCCGCGTTTTCCGTGTGTGCAGCGAGGCCACGATGACGCACGTTTTCACCTTTTTCCAAGTGCGCCTGAGACAAATTGCCTCGTTACAGAAAAGCAGCTAGAATAACACGATGAAACGGACAGAGAGGATCTGAAATGTTTTTCATTTTTGTTCCTGCAGGTCGGATGTTTGAGCTTCACTGTGCAGAATGGAGAAAGTGTAATTTGACACTGGAAGGCTGTTTTTTTATTCATCTTTAATTACTCAAAGTGCACATTTGTTAGATTTTAAAGGAGCAGGTCTCTCTTATAAACACACCTTTTTTGGGCTGAAGTGGGAACACGAGGGCGTGAATGACGTCTTTTCAAATCATTTCATCGCTACGAGGGCGAGAAGATGATGACGGAACTTCTCAATTGTTGGGTGGACTGTTCCTTTAGGAGGCAGGCCAATGAGCATGAGTTGTGACATTGCAAATAAGTTGGAAGCCTATCCTGATGTGTACTTTATAAAACAGACTCATAATCAATTATGTGTTTTACAGTTTGACTCAAGCAGAAAACAACATAGTAAGTAAGTTTAAGTACCAGTATAATGTTCCTGCTGGTGATGTCAAGGTCGCACAGTTTTGGACGTATACTCGTCAAAGCCTCCTGTGAGTTTTGCGTGAGGTTAATTAACAATTCGCAGCTGTAACACACCACCAGGCAGCGTCTTTATTTAGTACATCAACAAACACGTCACATCAAAACCCGACGGAGGCTGTTTCCGGGGTAAAGTTCACGGAAGCCTCGGTCCGGAGGGCTGACCGTCGCGGAGATTTTTTTTCATCATAAACACTCAGTGAGTTAAAGTTTTATTTGCCGGTGACAGACGGCGTTTATCGGGCAGAAATGTGACGAGGAGTCGGTAGGACGGGCGGGAGGAAGGACGCTTCTCCACGTACAGCTGCGGTATTTTTCCTTGTTGCCAAAGACAGTTAAAGTTACTACGTTACCTTCGTTTGGTTCTGTAACGTTGCTTTGTGAGACATTTCTCTGTATTAAGTTGAGTGAGGGATCTGTGAAGTTAACAGACCATCAGATAGACACGCCCTCCACAATACTATCAGACAAGTATCATATACAGAAGTTATCGAAATGTTACATAAATAAAATGTTTAATTTAAAAGAAATAAATCGAGGTTTGTATTGAACCGTGGGTACAAATACTCTTAGCACGAGGTTTGTATACTCATGAAAAGTTGAGAATCTGATGACAGAGAAGAAATACGTTTCATTTTAAGATTTTAATGAGGTTCTGCAAAATGTCAGACACACACACGAAACAAGTCCAAGGCTAGGATTTGTCGTAAAGACGGACAGCAAGCGACTTCCCGTGTGTTCGATCAGGAAGCACGCGTTGTCCTCGCAGATAAAACAGTCGGTTTCATGTAAAAGCAGTAAATATGAACACGATCACAGCTCAGAACATCTGGTGTTCTCGTGTTTCACTCCTCCAACAATGTAACTGTGGAGTGTTTCTCATGAGAGCGACTGGCTTCAGATGAAGGCCGGGCAGTCGTCTTAAGAGCTGAATAATAACAATAATAATAAAAAAAAAAAGCCATTGAGAACAGCAAAGCTCCTAAAGTTCCCAGTTCCTCTTTAACAAAATCCCCAATAAGCCAACGCTTCCAGGTAACTAATTTAAGCCAGGGAGCGGAGTTTTGGCTAAAACGGTTGCCAGTAAAATTCAGTTCCAGGAAGTAAGATCTACCACCCCTGCAGGACGAGAATAGTTCCAGACCCCTCGGCACTGAAACTTTTATAGATACAGCTGTATTATATCGTACCGCTCGCTCCCTTCTCACCCTCGGCGTGTCCTCGCTCCGATCGTAACTCACATCCTGTTTGTGCAGAGCTCAGTTAGCGCTCTTGTTCACACCGACTCAGGATGGAGAGCAGAATCTGTGGTGTCAGTTTTCAGGTGGTCGACATCATCCGAGTCACCTTAATGCATTATTAATAGAGTCTGCTCAGATGTGATGATCAGTGAGTGGACTTTATCTTCATCACGACTGAGTGGAAGTGTTCAGTTTTTAACGTCCACTCTTCTCTCGTCCAGATTTTTGCAGCCGGTAAATGTCCGTTCATGCTTCACAGCTGTGGACTTCCATACGGACAATAAAAGCTTCTGCACATACTACATACGACTGGTGGTCCACATCTGCAGATGTGCTTTACACTCTGCAAAACCTCCCCCTTTTGTTTTAGAGCCAGCAGGTTTAACATGAAGTCTAAACCTTTATCAGCGAATTAATATTTGAGTTTGATTTATTAATTTAAGCTTCTTTTTCATGTGCTGAGATTTAAATGAAGGAGAAAAACATTTATTTCCATCTTAATTCGTCTTTACAATCATTTACGTAACGTCTAAAGACATTAAATTAAACTAAACATGTACCTACAGCACAGAGAGGACTGAAAACATTCAGATAAACCAACAGATTCTCCGCAACCAAACTTTCTCTGCAGCTGCTGGAAAGATCGAATGTCTACATCTGGAAGATTATCCACAAGAGCAAAAACACTTTAGCGGGACAGAATCGCACCGCACACCACCGACAACTTCTCCTTTTGTTCAGATTTCCTTCAGGTATCTGCGAGCGGGAAACTTAATTCCTATCTGCGTTCCAACTGCCGACCCTGGTCTGTAATCTGCCTGCAAGGAGGCAAAAGAAAAGGAATTTTTCCACTCAGTATCAATAAAGCATCACATTATGAACCGATTCTGAATCCAAGTATTTCACTGACTCTTTCGGGGGAAGGAAGAGAGAGTTCAGCCGTGTCGCTTCCAGCTGACAAAGCACAAATCCTGCCCTGTTCAATCTCCATCTGATATTATCCAAATACACAAGATGTGATTAACACGCCAACATTTTTATGGGGCGTTAATAAGTCCAGATCCATTTTTTTTTTCCAGCGGAGTTTCCCCCGAAGAATCAGCTCTGGTATATTTTCAGACGCTGCGGCCGGGCACGGGCCGTTTAGCCTTGGCGGTCGGGTTTAGTTAACAACGAGGTCTGGGTTTGGTTATGACATGAAAAATGTTGAGAGAACCAGCAGAGAGAAAATACACGGAGCACCGGGGGCCTCTCCTCCTCCTCCTCCTCCTCCTCCTCCTCCTCCGACGCCGAACACGGAGTACGTCGGAGCAGAGAGCATCAACAGAGCGATGAAGTAACACGCAGGCACGAGGCGCGAGTGGCTCCACACAGCCGCTCATAAACGTCACACAGTGATGAGGTTTACGAGTTCTGAAAACACACAGCTCGGGATCAGGTTTTTGGGGTTTTCTGTTGATATATATATGTGCACGCGTGTCGGCATCTGGTCGAGTTCATTTCGTGTTCTAAGTGTCTTTCGTCCTCTTCGTTTCTTGCGGAGAGCGTGCTCGCTCACGGAGCTGTTTTAAATCAGCGTTCACACTTCAGCGACGGAGCAGCGGGGTCAAGTGCGAAACACAAACTGAAATTTGCCTTAAAAAAAAACGCAGAGACGACGTCGACTCCACGCGGGAATACGGATTAACTTCCAGCTGCGGCCCTGAAGCCTCGACCCTCCGCTCGGCAGACTGACGTGACGGAGGCGATTCCAGTCAAGGGCAGAAATGATTCAGCGGAATTACCGAATTACTTCACGTCCGCTGCTCACAGGAGGGTCTCTGAGATCACAGGAGGGGAAACTGTGTGTGTGTCAACATCCAGTAATGTGAAGGTTACACAGATTACATATACAGTCGGAGGTATGAATGCCAACTCGCTGCAGATGAGATGAAACAGCTCTGACGCCGACACAACGTCCGAACGAGGCAGCACAACATCTGTATCATCCAACCGAGTACTGATGAGCGTCCGTGAGCAAACCCTTCAGCGCTGACAGTGTGCAGGAGTTCACCACCTTCCTGCGAGTGACTTCATTTCTCCGACGCACCTGTCGACCAGGTGTGCATGACACAATGTTCCCCTAACCACACGATGCCATCACCGACTTAATCCCGTGGAAACCGTCTTCGGTTACTCTGAAGATCAAAATTAAACAGACTCATTCTCCCTCAACGAGCTTCTGATTACACCTCGAATGTCACCAAACATTCGTCTGCGCTCGTCGGTTTCATAACAGCGCGGAAAAAGAAAAGAAGGAGCCGTAAATACTCGATACAGATCCAAGACTGGTGTCTGACGCTTCAACTACACACAAAAAAATTATAAATTAAGAAACTCTTGATCGGCTGCAAGATGAACTTAGACCTAAACTTTCAAAATCGTTAAAATTTTGACTGTTTACAGCTTCTAATATGAATTGTAGAGATATTTACAGATATTTTACGAAGCATAAACTTCTTTAGATGGTTTTCAAGATGGTCGTTAATGTAAATATACATAAAAACAGACTTTCCCAGGCTTGAGTTTATGAGTAAATGTGTATATATCGATACAAAGCTGTGCAAATATTCACATGCACATCAAAAAATAAGTTATTTGGTTCACAGGCGCTCTTTGTTTTGCTTTAAGCGACCACGAGGCGATCAGTTTGTGACCCGCTCCTCTGAGACCGTGTGAACCCAGAGTTATGTTCTGAAGGGATGCAGAAAAGGTGCGCTGTCCGTTTAAGATGCACCAAGTCGGATATATTTAGTCATTTGCTTCAACCTCAAACCATCCCGGCTCATAAAAACTACTGTCACGTCCCAAAAATAGAAGATGCGCCCATCAGCAGAGTGAAGCCGCTCGCTCGCCTGCGAGAAGCTCGGCTGCAGATCAGGAGGCAGAAACGTGACAGTAACTCCTTCAGGACGACGGACGGGAAGAAACCGCTTACTGCCCGTTCTGTCAGACAGAACCGGACAGATACCGGGTCAACAGTGCCGACACCAGAACTGATATCAGGGAGTGAAAGATGCTGATACTGATATATCACACATAAGTTATCAAACACTTCTAACACAGATATGTAACGAGTGTTTTACAGCGCTGTTTTTTTTAAGAACTTGTATTATGTGTTATTCCTATTATTGTTATTCTCTTAACTGGGTCATGTTTTGTTCAGGGCTGATTCTGATCATTAGTAATCAAGCAGAACGATAGAACTCACATTTGGAACCGACATACATTTGCAGTAAAAATAAAAGTCTTGGTGTTAAAGTTGAGAAGAACCAGAGAAGGAATGTAACTATAATTTTGAGATTCTTTACTTGAGTATTTCCATCTTCTGGTACTTTATGCTTCCACTTCTCCACATTTTCTTATTTGCTCATTTAGTTACCAGTTACTTTACATATTCAGATTATTATGTGTTTACAGACTCGTCACTCGCTGCATCAGAGCCTAAGTGGTGCATTTTTCAATCAATTTATTTTATCAGCTGTCAAAAATCACAGATACTGATCATTGATAAAATGCTGATCATCGGCCCCTGATAATCCTTTAGGCAGGTTAATCTGTCTTCTTAACGTGGATATCATTGTGAAACTGCTCTTTTGTCTTAAAAAGCAGAGATGTTTGTTGATGATTGTTTAAAGTGTGTGTTGGCACGTCGTCTCTGTGCAGGTGAACATGTGGAAACTGTGTGTTGAGCTCTTCAGTGTATATTTGTGCCTCTACCTGCGTTCGTGTTTGTATCTGCCTGAAAGTGAACGCACGTGATCTGTAAGTACTGTAAAGGTGTGTGTGTGTGTGTGTGTGTGTGTGTGTGTGCGTGCTCGTCCAGCTGCTGCCCGTGTAACTCTAGTAAACATCAAGGCAGCGCTTCGCCCTGCTGAATTAACAAATCTCTCACATCCATCGCCACGCGCCGCCTTTGAAACGCACACCGGCGGCCTCGGCTCGGCCCTTTGAACCCTCAATCATTCTCTCCCTCGCCCGCCCGCCCCGCTCTCCTCTGTATCAAATTATACTCCAGTTAAATATCCACTCATTAGTGCTTTAGTAGATTCTCCCCATTTGACCTCCTTCTCATTTTACATTCCTGAATTAATTTCTTTGCGAGTGGAGGTGTGATCCCGCCTGCTGCCTGAGAAGCAGAAGAAGAACGTTTCTGCTCTTTATTACGACTGTTCACCAACGACTCCTGACGTCCTCTCGTGTGACGACATGATTCCAATTAACTCCCTCTGCTGTCATCTCTGATGTTTTATCTGTAAAACCACAGCGAGTCATTAACCATAAAACAACTACAGAGACTTGATAAAAACAAACAACTGTTTCATATTAAAGAGGAGCTGTGGAACTTCTGTGTCTGTCGGCGGACTCCATCTCTGAACTTTAGCTTCTGTCTCTCTGAGAGAACGTTCATTAGACCACATCTGGATCATCTTGATTAATGTATGTAAATTGCCACAAATTGTTACATATAGCTCAAACAACAGTAACTTATTAAAAACACATGATATCATCCAATGAGGTGACGCTTGCTATGTCTCAGTTCAGGTCTGCATCCTTCTGAAGGCCAAATACGTCACAACACCGCACGAAGGCCAATCTGAAGGCTCCTCCAGATTCTCCTTCTTCTCCCTGTTTTTGGAGGATGCACCGCTACGATCCTTCGTGGCCTCACATATCCCAAGATTCTTTGCACATCCCGAAAAAGAAGAAAGAAAGAGAGAAAATGGTGACATCGCGTGTCGAGATTGTCACTTTCGCGGGCCTGGGCGGCAGAAATCGTGACGTAAGGGTAAAACATCTGGTGACGCAACCAGGAAATGCTCCAAAGCAAAGACCTCAAAGGCCGGGTCCTTCGAAGTAAAGCAAAGTTTTTATATCGTCCGTCAGCTTCCTTCCTCGCTCTCAGACTCTCTCCTTGAACTTATAGAAACATGTGACCAAATGAAACGTCACCTTGAACAAAACCTTAAAACATTCAGGTAAAGTTCAGGACAGTCCTGATCGACTGGCGGCTCGTAGCTTCATTTGGCCCGTTAACAACTTCAGTCCGGCCCTTTGACCATTTTGCTAACAGGCCTGGTTTCCGATATCACAAAGGTATGTTTTAGATAATATAAGTACATATGACTGTACGTCTTGTGAGGGGAAATATATGCTGATATGTGGACCTTGTAGCATGAGAGGATTCAGGTGTTGCGGTCAGCTGAAGCGTCCTGATGTCAGCTCCACCCTCCTCCTCCTCTGCTCAGGAGAATCATCTACACATATTAGTTTATTAGCAGCTCCTGTGTGCCGCTCTGCTCCGCGCTGAGTGCTAAACTCCTCTGTGATCCCTGCAGGAATGCCGCAGAAGCCTCGAGTCGCACTTCAAAGCTACAACCGGACCTCTTGTAAGTGTCTGCACGTCGTGTGAATGTGCACGAGCGTGCTTGTTTGCTTTGCACACACTTGCATGTGCGACTGTTTCTGCGTGGATCTGCGTGCACGCTCAGAAGTGTGAGACGTGTGTTTGCAGGCCCGTCGCTGCGTGCTTTAAGTGTGCGTGTTGAGAAACGGCGGCCGTCTCGTTTGACTTCAAAGATGCTGGCACGCTCTGCCGTGTGAGGCTCCACGCTGACAGGCCGTCTTTGATGAACAACTATTTACAACAATGTAAAACTAACCAGCTCATCATGATGCGCTGCTGGGCGACGTTTCAACATGACTCACCCCGACTGCCTGCTTTGTTCGGCACTCATTTGCGTTACTCAGAGCTGTTTGTGGATTAACAATAATGCAACTTTTTTATCTGCGCCCAGTGGGACGCTCCTGCTTACTCACCTCAAGCAGGCTGTGTTGTTCTAGCGAGCGTTTCAGCGCGAGCAGACGCTTGCATATGTTCGGTCTTGTAGTCGAGGAGCATTTGTGTACTCGCCTCCTTTGAGTTGAGACTCTGAGGCTGAGTAACACGACGCATCAGGCAGCTGTTTGCTGTTGTTACTGGTGTAAATAAGAAACACACACTGATGCTATCAGGTGGAAATCGCTTCATTACAAGGTTATCTACAGGTCGAAGTAATTTCACGCCCTTCAGGCTGAAAGAATCCTTTCAAGTTGGATTAATTGAGAACACTGGAGTAAATATCGACGGCGCTCTGGGGCCCACAAGATGTTCTGGGCCCACATGCGAACGTCGCGGTGGCACCGAGAGTTTAACGGCTGTTCTGACTCACTTTTCAAATGCAAAAGTAGTGAATGAACAGTTCCTAATCGTACGTGAGAAGAAGGGTTTTTGTTATAGTTAGTTGACTTAATTTAAGCGGCCGATGTTGGGCTACCAGCGAGATCCAGTGTGTCCTGTTCAGTCCGATGACAGAGTAGGTTGAAGAAGATGTGAGGCATCGTTGACGTTTGTTCTTCAGGTTCTAACTCGGTTTGCAGGACGGGAGACATGCGGTGAATCTCTCTCTGGCGACGTAGCAAACGTCTACTTTGCATTTGGGTAGAAACAATCATGTCACTGTGCAGTTAAAGAAACACACTTTAACTTTCGGCAAAATAAATTCCTGAGTCTGTAACACAGTAGCGTTGAAGATACCACTCGGGGTCTGCGTGGTCTGACAGAAGCTTAACTCTGCGGCTCGCGCTCGTCGTTTTAACGACATGTCTGACAGCATCTACACATCCATCCCTTTCTTCAGACTTCTGTTTTCACTTGCTGTGAGAGCTGTGGTCTGCGGGCTGAACAGAGCTTCAGCACAGAACCAAAGAGGACTCACTCGGATCGACATAATGGTTTAAAACCCCGATGGGTGTTGGCAAGAAGCGCTCCGATCCCGCTCATCAAAGCAACGCTCACACAAACACACACACAGAGGTTTTAAAACGATGTTAGCCAAGAAAATATCAAACTAGCTCCAAATATGTGGAGTTAAAACACATTTAAATGCTTACGCAGAGATCCAAACTTACTTTTCTACACTGGTGCAGCCAATAAAACTTGTTGATTCAATTTTCTTCTTAAGAAATAAAGATGAAGTTTTGAACACATCGAGAAGCTTCAGTAACAAAAAAAGTTTTTATACTTTTGAATTTCAGGTGCTCCGGTGCCATCAATGTGAATGTTTAGTCGCACTTAAAGGGATATTCCGGTGTAAGTTTAATCCATGGTCTAACACACCGTGAAACTGTGTTAGACTCCCTCTCGAGAGATCAAGTTAGCAGACCGCTAATTTACGGAGTTTTATCAACCTCAGAAACGACCGCACAACAACAATACACTGCAGTAAATGGATCCAAATATAAACCGCCACCAAAAAGCCACAAATAATGCTCAGAACAGCACCAAACTTCAGCAACAGTACAAATAGGGTCTCAGCACATAGTCCGGGGCATCTAACCTCCGCTAGCTTAGCTGGATTTCTACTGAAAAGCTGACTAAATTTACCACTCTTCTGCAGCAGCTTCCTGTTGACGGGAAGTCCCGACGAGTCGATTACCGAGTGCAGTAGAGTTCCGCGGCTCATGGATGAAAATGTATGATTATGACTCCATGGAAAAGCAATCAAAGTTCATATGTGTCTTACCTGCCAGTTTATAACAGTTATTATCGAGAGCGGACAGGGAAAAGAACGGAATTGAGCATTTCTAACTGCACTCGGTAATCGTCGCGTCGGGACTTCCCCGACCCGGAAGCTGATGGAGGAGAGTTGAACTCTGTTTTTAGCTTCACAATAGAAATCCAGCTAAGCTAGCGGAGGTTAGTTCGTTAGTTTATACTAACTAATAATTTCAGGTGCTCCGATGCCATCAATGAGAATGTTCAGTCGCACTTAACAGAATTTTTGTGCACCCAAAACAGTTACACAACACAGAAACAGCCCAACATGGACGAGCACAGAACAAAAACAACACTTCAGACAAAAAGGCTTGAAAATATAAAAATTAAGTATTCAAACAGAAACGCAAAATACAGTCAGAACAAAGGAATGTAGAAAGGAGATTATGGTGAGCGGCTGCAGTATGTGTGTGTGACAGTGTGTGTGTGTGTGTGTGTGTGTTTGTATGTGTGTGTATCAGTTTTCAGCATGCTGTCACACTGATCAAACTACAGACTGATAGCAGAGGCGCCGCAAAAAACCATCGGCGTGTTTGTCTAAGAGCCACGGGGAGAAAAAACTGCACACACACACACACACACACACACACACACACACACACACACACACACACACAGTGAAAACATATTGTGCATGCATTTATGTGAAATATAATGCAGAGGAATGCAGCGACAATCTGCAAGTGAGTACACGCAGACGCACACACACACACCTGAGCGGTCTGCTCGAGCTCATTTCTGGTTTTTTACGTTGTCTGTTTCAAATTACGCACAGTTCCATACCATGTCTCCTTCAGCGGTCGTTTTCCATAATCAGTGTTTGCCCCTTTTTCACCTCAGCTATGTTAAATGTTTAAAAAGGTATTTTATCAAACTTCCTGGAGCTGAGATACGGCGCGGTGGCAGAAAACACATGACAAGGGAACATGGGAAAAGGCTTCTTATCAAACCCAGATAAAACACACACAGCCGACGACGTGATAAACGTTCTGATAAGTGGAACAAGTTTTTCCACGTCTGCTGCTTGTTTTTGTTTTTTTACTGCTTTTAGCATCAAGCGTGCGATCCTCTCTCCGGTGCATCCCGCCCTGTTTGTCAGTGAGGTGAGGCCGGAGAAGCCAGATGCAACTGCTGGAATCTGAAGAGCGACAAAGGAGGAGGAGGAGGAGGAGGAGGAGGAGGAGGAGGAGGAGGAGGAGGAGGAGGAGGAGGGGGTTTGGATCTCTGAGCATAATTCGCTCTTCACGTCGTCATTAAGACATCAAAGCGGCTGCAGAAGATACAGGGCTTTTCAGCGCTGACACAAATGCATTCTCGGGGAGCGGAGTAACGAATGAGACAAGAACAGCAGAGAAAAGAAAGCAAAGAGAGGGAGGAGGACGAAGAGGAGGAGGAGGAGGAGGAGGAGGAGGGACGTTGCGTGCTGAAGAACCGGTCTTTGATGATGGCGCAAGAACGAAGCAGCAAAACGCAGACAAAAGTTTCTAAAACTTCAAAAGAAGCCTTTTTGTAGCGCAGGTCCGCTCTCTCTCCCTCTCCTTGATTCTTCCTTTCTTTTCTCTCCCTCCTCTCTTCAAACATGTCTTTGCTAATTGCCAGACCCTGTTCTGCCCTTCGCGGGCTCTCAGCTCCTCTCGGGTCCATTCAGCGGGGGGTTGTTACGGCGGGAAGGCCTAATAACCCGCTCCGAGCGGGACAATGGAGCCTGCAGGGGCCGGCTACAAAAATCCCAGCCCTAATGAGAAAAGACTCCTTGAGAGAACAAGCAGGTCTGTCAATAGACCGGCCTATTATGGAGTCGGAGGGTGGAGGGGCTGGTGGTGGTGTAGCTGGGAGGTGTGTGTGTGTGTGTGTGTGTGTGTGTGTGTGTGTGTGTGTGTTTATGGCGTTGGCGTCGTGGGTGCGTCTGTAAATGTGATGAAGACATGAAGTAAGAAAAGTGAAACTTCTGTATGAAACTGAAGACAATCGAAGAAAGAAATGCAAAGTGAGGGCGTGTGTGTGTTTAAGTGCACATGTGTGTGCATGAGTGTGTGTGTGTGTGTGTGTGTGTGTGTGTGCTGCCTCCTGAGGGCAACAATAGTGAACAGGACAAATCCTCCCGAGCGCATAATGGCCACTAAGCTGTCTATTCATCTGAACACAGCTCCCCTGCTAACCGCTCTGATCAGGCACGAATACCCTCGTCACCCATTCACCCGCCGTCGCTTTTCTTCTTCCTTTTCATGTCTCTTCTTTTTTTTTCTTCCCTCAGCCGTCTCTTCTGACTTCCTGTTCTATCTCTCACTATTCTACTTTTACGGCATTATCGCCTGGTTTTAGTTCATCAACGCAACATTAGTCGTAACGAGAAACTGTTAAATGTCTCCGAATCTTATCGTCATAGTTCATCCACAGAAACATCCACGTTTTAAAGGATCTTTGTCCAAAACTGTGTCAACTTTGAACATTTGTTGACTAATTAATCACTAAATTAGCTGTCAAGTGAACTGTTTATCTTTAAAAAGGTTGAAACTCTCTGATTCCAGCTTCTCTCACGCTGCTCTTTAGTTTCTATCTTCCAGCTGTGAACAAAACGAGACATTTTAAGAAGTCATCTCGGTCTTTTAAACTTTACAGACCAAACGACTAATTGATTAATTGAACAACTGATAGCCAAAATAAAGTTACCAGAAACAAATTCGACTTTCAAATATCAACACCTGCCTTAAAATTGGCTTCATGTATCAATTATTCATCTGTCCCTCCATCTGTCGTGCTCCCGGCCTCCTCCTCCTCCTCCTCCTCCTCCTCGTCTTTCTTAATCCCCTCTCTTTCCTCCCTTCTCCTCCTCATTCCTGCAGTGTGTGTGTGTGTGTGTGTGTGTGTGTGTGTGTGTGTGTGTTTGCACTGATGAGGTTTTCGGAGAGGTCGACCTCTCCGCTGCAAGAATGCAGATTTGTTTTTTGTTGCGTGTGACGATCCGGCGGTTCTGCAGCCGCCGCGGCGCTGAAGCACCTCGTTTCCCTTCCACTTGTAGGTGGAGTGGCGTTTTCTGTTTGGTGGTGGAGGGTTGTTAAGTGGAGGGTGGAGGAGACACGAGGACACATCTCCCCTGTGAGCACCACCTCTCAGATCAGCGAGTGTCTCCTCCAGAGGATTTGCTGGATGTCTGAACTCTCCCCCGTTTGATCGTCGCCTCGGTCGCTTCTTAACGAACTTCAAACTAAAACAGTTTGATTAAAGCCACATTATGTTAAAACTTAAAACAAATTTGAGAGTTGGAATTCGTGACAAGGCCTGAAAAGAACCAAAAGAAAACGATGCGAGCAGAAAATGTGAATCCAGCTCTCAGTGCAGTGGAGTTTACGATGCTCGGGTGTTATCGGAACATTTCAGTCCGCCACATTTGAACTGAATAAAATAAATATTCTGGTCATCAATGATCAGCTCGGCCTCCTGCACACTTTCCCTCATGTTCGCCCACAAGTTCTCCTCACGCTCATGCCTCCCCCTCTCTCCCTCCCTCCCTCTCCTCCCTCCCGTCTTCTGTTTCTGTTGGACTCACACCGAGACGTTTGGTCTTAATTACATTAAACAAACTGAGGAGCTGCGCTACTTTAAAGTGGCACACATCCTCAAATATTCAGTTTCACAGCGCGTCCTTCACACTGTCAGTAACGCACCAAACGACCCGCGTTGAATCCTGCTACATTCGATGCTCGCGTTCTGCGTTCGCTGTGCCAAAACACACACGCAGACGTAAAGTTACACCTCGTATTAGCTGTGGAAGAGTTGCTGTGGAAACCCAGAGAGAAAACACATTCGCCTCGCACTTGGAGAACAGCTGGAAGATTGAATTAAAAAGGAACATTCCACCCTAAAACACAACGCACAAATATGTGTATGTGGAGGGAAAGAAGTGGACGACATCTTGTTCCAACCAAAGACTGACGTACAGATGTTTCCACTCACACCTGAGAGAGAACGAATCAAACTCAGGAAGCTAACTGAAGAGATGTGAAGCCTCAGTTGCAGATAATAGTGATCAAACTCTTTAAAATAATAGATATATAACTTGTGTTTTAGGGTGGACTTCACCGTGACTCACTGCTCAGTCCTTGAGGAAAAGAGGCCCGCTGACTGACAGATGGCATCCAGCGCGGAGAATCCAAGTTAAAGCTAGCGGAGGGTATTTAAGACCCATTAGGGGTCTCAGAGAGCTCGGCTTGGCGTGTAATCAGTAGATGGAAGCCATACTCTCTCACACACACACACACACACACACACACATACACAAGTGTAAACGGAGCATGAAGGCAAACAGAAGGAGGAAGAATGAGGAGCTGAAAGACGCTGCAGAGGAAAGACATCTTCTATCGGCCGGAGGAGGAGGAGGAGGAGGAGGAGGAGGAGAAAGAGTTGAAGGAGGTGAAACAGACGACAAGAACTGACAAAGTGAAAGAAAGTGACCCGGTGTGAGAAAAGAGAGTTCTGGTGTAGAAACCTGAAGGTTGAAGTATCTACACTGAATATCTAGAATGGTTCACTGCATGTTATATTTTTCTTTTCTTAAAAATACATCACATGTCCCTCAATGTCGTGTCAATGTTTCACCACAGTTTCCAGATCCAAGTGTTGAATTCTGACGATCAGGATTCCAGAATCGTGACACCAGTCCTTATCATTTATTTTACACAAATCTCTTTCTGTTAACATTTGTTTTCACTGACGTCCATAATATCGGGTCATTTCTCCATGTTTTGGATTTGAGCTCCTAACAGACTCAGGGACTTTGTACACATCATGTTTTTTCAGCGACAGCATCTTTTTTCGATTGTTCCCAGTGAGGAGAGAGCGCGAGGCGGCAGCATGCAGCGGTTTCCATGCGTCGACTTAAGAATCTCTAAAGTTTTCAGATTAAAAAAAAAGCACTGGGGTCATCGTCGTTTCTCTTTTAAAGGCTCAACTGATCATATATTAGGTCGGATGGGACTTGTCATCTGTCACCGTGGTAACCAAGACAAAAAGAGGAGGAGCTGGTCCTCGCTGTGTCCGTCCATCCTGAACTTCATCAAACAGGAAGAGAGTTTTTTGATCTACGCCATGCGATGTCGCCATTTTGTCTCTTTCTTTCTTCTTTTTCGGGTGCGCAAAGAATCTTGGGATATGTGAGACCACGAAGGATTGCAGCGGTGCGTCCTCCAAAAACAGGGAAAAGAAGGAGCATCTGGAGGAGTCTTCAGACTGGGACTTCGCGCGGCGTTGTGACGTCATTGGCCTTCAAAGGATGCAGAACCTGAACTGAGACACAGCAACAGACTCGTCTCACTCGTCCCTACGGATCCACAGTCCCATCGATCGATCAGAGTGGAGATAACACACACTGTTTCCTTTCTTTGCTCTTAGCTTCCTCAGCTTCAGATTCACCGCTCTTGATCCCGACAGTGTTTTTTGGATTCAGGCGTGACATCTCAACCTGTCAGGACACGGATTTCCCAAAATCCGTCCATATTTTTATCTTTTTTTTGTCTTCTTCAGGCTCGTTGACGTCTTCAGACTGAAGCCAGGAAAAAGAAAAACAAAAAAACACACAGCAGCTTTATTCTTTTCTCTCTCCGTGCCCTGTCCATCTTCTTTCCGTCTCTTTGCTGGAAGTGAAACGAGGCAGAACGAGAGGATGTGGGACAGACAGCCGTGAAATGGAGGCCAGGGCCCCTGAGGAGTGTGTGATCCTGTGTGTGTGTGTGTGTGTGTGCATCTGTATTTTGTTCACATCTGTCTGTGGCGTGTGTGTGTGTGTGTGTGTGTGTGTTTGTGCATGGAAAAACAAGGTTACCTTCTCCTCTCCTGTCTCGTCTTGTGTGTAGAGATACAGCATTTATACTTTATCTCTTCGTGCATCTGCGTGTTCGTCTCGATTTGGACTCGGACAAACAAGGCGGCTGAGCAGCTTTTGAAAGACGACTCCGGTCTTTCTCCCCATCTGTAACTACACAATCCCCCCACATGAGCGGAGAGACACACACCAGCATGTTTACATCTTCTCCGCTCCGCAGTGCCACCCTGATTTCCGGAGGAGCAGCTTTGTCTACCTCGCTGTGAGGGCGGCGTGTTGTCAGAACAGGACCGACATGAACGAGCGGATCTGATGCACAGCAGCGTGACGTGACACCTCTCTCAACCTGCTCGGATCTTTCTGCAACAAATCGATCCTTCTGTTTTGTTTTTAGTCCGTTACATGTATTTGATCGAGTTAGTTACTAGTTACTTCACTGCATCAGTGGCTAAAGTGGAGCATTTTTTAAAATAACATAAAAATGCTGAATATCTGATCCAATACGTGCGTTTACTTTCACTTTACATAACATACTTTCATTCTGTAATTTTGGTCCTTAAGTACATTTACTGGGTGACAACTGGACCAAAATGTGTGATGCGCAAGGAAACTGCTCTCTAATTGGTCTAAATTTTGAAAACGAGGCAGCAATTCAGTTGAATTTAGCACCAAGCAGACAGGAAGTCAAGCACTGAAACAACAACAACAATATGACATCCGGTTACTTTTCAAAATAAAACACGGACTGTTTACACCAGCACACAGACCTATAACTGCGGTCGCGAGTGACCATGTGATTATCGCGGAAACACCTTGGCCTCGAGACGCCAGCTGCCTACCGTACTGCGCCGTGTCCGACTCAAAACGCAACCGGGGGTTACCAGACGGCGGATGGCGGAGCAAAACACCTGATCGGGCCGTAACGCAGCGGACACGTATCCAGTGGAAATTTAGGGTTAAGCACTGATGCTTCCTGCAGTTGTGTCGGATCGAGTTTGGATCATGTTCTCACCACAAACGAACTGTACCAGAGTTTGTTTGGAACCGGACCGAGACCACCTCTTCTACTATATTCTCGGTCCGGTTGTTTTGGTCCGCACCCGAGTGCGATTGATGTGTTCACACCTTCCAAAACGAAGTGCACCAAGGGGGTAAACGCTCCAGGGTTCGATTCAACCGAACTAAACAAGGCAGGTGTGAAAACGCCCTAAGACTTTCGGGTACTTTGCCGCCTTCCTCTCTCTCCTCTCTGATGATCCATCCTGTGTTTTGTGTCAATCGTAGCAACACAACCTTTCATAAAACGCACCTTTAACTCGATTTCTTCAGGTTTGTTGGAAGGGTTATGAGGTGGGAAGACAACGAGGCGTGCACGATATGAGGAAAATCTGCGATGTGCGATATAACTTGCAATAGATAAACAAATATTGAAGTTTGCATATTATTAACTATACATTTAATGAAGGCTGATGTTTAGTTTTGAGTTGTTGGTGTGGGTCTTAATGGTTGCACTGCAGCTGGTGATGGAGGTTGTGTTTCCTCTAGAAGTTGCAACAAGTGTTTGTAACACGTCGTCTCTCCTGAATCCAGAATACGTCCATATAGCAGAAGGTCTCCGTCCACCACATTCTCATGGCTTTTCTCTCCCTCAGCCATCATAACCTGGCAATCACCACCAAACTGATGCCAATTAATTTTGTCAGGCTAGCTAACGGCTAGCTGGGGCTTCATCTGATTGGCCCTTGTATCCAGGGCTGATAGGCTAAATGTTGGCATGTTCATGGCGCATGAAAACAACATGATTTTTCTTATTCATGGTGTGTCAGGCAGATGTGTTTATCGCACATGTTCATATCGCGGTGATGATGAAAATACGATTTATTGGGCAGCCCTAAAGACAACAACAACAACAACAACAACAACTATATAACACAAAGTTTGTGTCGCTTTTCAATGGATATGAACACTCGAATAACTGCATTAGAAAACCTACAGAAGTCAGAAATAGCAAGTACTGGAGCAGAAGAAGAGTTTGGGAACTGCTCGTCTGCACTGCCAAACTCACTCAGAGCGAAGCGAAGCCAGAAACAGAAATGGATTCTGGGCCAGTAAATGCAACAATATGGTTCAAATGTAGGGAGGCTAAACCACACCATGATTTCTGGGCTCCGTTTTTAGAAATAACATCTTTTTCATGTTCTGTAAATCATGATCGGGACCCCCCAAAACATCTCCTGTGAGGCCTCGAACCCTCAACCCAACACCGCCCGACCGAGCGAGCGGCTCCTGCAAACCAGCGGGCTGCAGCGCCGCGCTCACTCGCTCAGAGCATTCTTCTGCCATTAGTAAGAAAAGTGCTGCGAGTGTAACCTGAGCAGAGGAATCCACAACACACACACACACACACACACACACACAGGCACAGCTGCCCTGGTGTGTTTGCAAGTAGGTGGGTGAGAGTGTGTGTGAAACAAGAGAGTCATATGAGATTGTTTTTATGCACTTTGCAATCACACACACACACACACACACACACACACGCACATTTCTCTGTATGTGTGTATGACTCATACTAATTAGGCTGCAAACCTTGGCCACCTCTACATCCTCTCCAGACGAGGCACCAGATATCTCAATTAAAAATGAGGAAACTTGAGAGCTCGAGCACACAGAGGAGGAATCAGGACGGAGGAACTGAGGGATACGGAGATGAAGTCGGTCGGGAACCTGATCTGATGTGTTCGATTTGTTGGCCGGAGGACAGCTGCAGTCTCGCACATGCAACACGGTTTAAATGGAGAGAGAATTCACCTGGTGGCGGGGAGGTGATTTAAGAGGACGGGATGCTCGGTGTGAAAAACACGTAGGAGACGGAAGTGACTTTTCTGAATTTGTCTCTGAATGAAGGCGGTGTGATGTGAGGATGTCGGTCTGTATGAGGTGATTATATATTTTAGTTGAGTTTAGAAATGTGAAAAGCCGCTGTCCGCTTGGAAAAATGGAAGTTTATGAGCTGTTGGTGCTGAATGTTACACAGAGATACAACAAAAAACCCTGGAAGGAAACTTTTTTTATTAAATCCTCGAGAGATGAGAGACGGAGAATCTGACACCCTGTTAGAAGAGTGTAGGAATCGACATCCTTCATCCTGGTGATGGTCACGGAGCACCAAAGACAATTTAACACTATATCCTAGATTAAATTATGTCTTTTATGTGTAATTTGGAGCCTAATCTATGTGTATAAATAATGAAGACTGAATTATTAATGTAGACCATCTGAAAAGAGGCTCAGTGGTTGGAAACCAATATTCAAAGCACGTCTGCAACTTTCATTTGTAGAAAAATGTTCCCACAATCAAGCTAATCGACGTAAAACGACCCTTCAGTGAATCATACATTTCTAAAACAATCCTCTTTCAAGTCCTGTTTCATTTGTCAAATTTCATCTCGTGCTTCCATTTTTCAGGTTTCAACAGTCTCCATGTATCTGCCGCTCGATCAACATAAATCACGTACAAACGGTGTTTATTGAAACGTGTTTGAGTGCATCTCTTTCTCTGCCCGTCTTTGTTCTGCCGATTATGTCCAGATGTCAGCTGCTACGGCTGAGCTGCTCAATCAGCACAAATCTAAACTCATGAACGGACATGCATGCAACACACACACACACACACACACACACACTCACTCAGACAAAAAGTGTGCTGATTAACATAAAAAACACAAAAACTGTATTCCGACATTCGCTGAAAAACACACCCCAGCACACACACGCGCACACAAGTCCAAACCAAACTTCCTTCCTTCCTTCTTACGCACGGCTCCCCAACTCCAGACACGCTCCCTTTGTCATCACATCTGGTTCGAACTATAAATTTTATATCATTCTTCTCTTCTGGAGGAGGAGAGAGAAACAAGCTCAATCTCAGAGCTTCGTACAAAGACGGAGAGCGGAGGAAAAGACGGGAGATTAAAAAAAGAGAGGCAGAGATCTCCTGGCAGTCGGCGTTTGAAGGACACCGACAGGTTTGTGGAGCAGAAACCAAAAAAAAAAAAAATGTCTTTCTCAGTTTCACTTTACTGGTGGTCCCATAAATCTGTGCACACCAACGCATACGTACACACACATGCACCACTCCTCAGATAAACAAGCACACACACACACACATTCACACAGGCTGTTTACTCTGAAAACATTTGCCAACCTACACACAATGAAAGAACAAACACTCCAAAGAATCTTCTAATTTACCCGCCAACAAAAGCCTGCCTTCACAAAAAAAAAAAAAGCCTCTCCATCACTTCCAGCCACCGGGGCGGCCGTGCAGTGGATGTTCTACAGTAATCAAACGGTAAAACGTCCGGGAAAAGAGAAAGGAAACTGTGAAAATATTGGTGCAAATTAAGTCGCGGTCGGAGGAAAAATGAGCCGGCTGACTGAGGGAGGAGGAGGAGGGACGAGGGCTGAGATTGAGCGCTAATAGGAAAAAGGTGTGAAAGATACTTTGGGTTAGAAATGGAGAGGGAAACACAATAAGACACAGGTGTGGGCTCATTACTGTGAGACGGAGCGGTCGGAGGATAATTACGGCGGGACCACACAGGAGATTAAACCGGAGAGGAGGAGGAGGAGGAAGAGGGAGAGGAGGAGGAGGAGGAAGAGGGGGAGGAGGAAGAGGAGGAAGAGGGGGAGGAGGAAGAGGGGGAGGAGAGCACAGAAGACTAAACTTGAGTTTGAAAAAGTCCTGAGCGTCACAGCGTCCATCGCTCCTCTCCGCGCTTCAGACATCGTTCAGTATGCAGATTGTTCCAGCTATGAAAACACCGCCCTCCACGCTGACGGCGTCTCTAAGGAGGTGCTGTGACATGACTCCCGGCTCCGGTTACAGGACGGGTCGTCACTGAAGGTTAACCCGCTGCAGCACAAAGTGTCACCATGCAGGTTATTGGACTTTTGATTATATCCGCTCCGTCTGTGCCCTCCGACAGCGACCTGCACATACGTGTAAATACTACCAGCTAACGGTTCAGAGCATCAAGTCTCCCCTGAAGTGGAATTAACATATTGTTATTATTATTATTCCTTCTCTTGTTGTCACAAAGCTTTTCAAGATGTAAACTTACACTGGGAAAAATGTTGGGTCATAATTGTGTGTTTTTGGCTCGTCATATCACCAGTAACATTTCTTTTTAAAGCTTTTTATTTAAGCCTTTAATTCAGGCTGATACAGACGACATGCTGATGTTCCAGTTCTTCATCATGTGATCATATGTAAAAGATCTGTTACTCTGTAAATGTTTTAACAAATTTAATTAAGTGAACCATGAAGCACTTTATGGTTCTTGATCTCTAAGTACTTCTATATCAACTTCTACAGTTTATTCTCCATCTTAGAAACAGTGGGTGACAATCTGATGTCAAATTTTTTTAGCAACTGTTTTTCAGTCGACTCAGATCATCGTCCTCAGCATGTTTCTCCCCAGTAAACTTTGAGGACGTTGGCCAAAAAGTTGAGTAGAAGGACGATGAACTTCTAAAAGATCTCAGAAAAATGTATATTGGACAAACTTCACAGGCAACACAGAGACTGTGTGATACGATTAAACCTGCCGGAACAGTTTAGTACAACAGTGAACTACACGATATTGTTGGAGGCTCATAAAAACACCCAACAGTTCCACCTTTAAATATACTGCATGTGTGCAGATCGGGGTGACATGACTGGAGGTATTTTCAGGTTCTTTTGTCAAAGAAGAAGAACACAAAGTTTCGCTCCTCTGCGGCCGCTGAGGCGAACTTAAATGACAAACTCCTGATTTGCTTGCGGGGGGTTCGGCCGGTCCATTGTCTCTGAAGCATGTGAGTGTGTGCATATGTGAAACTGAATAAAAGGGACAGTGAATGAGAGCGAGCGAGTGAACCAAGGAGAGAGAGAGAGAGAGAGGCAGCAGCTGTCTGCCTGGATGACCTCAGCAGCAGCTGCTGCACCCTCCACCCTCCTCCACCCTCCTCCACCCTGCTGCCCTCTGTGTGCCAGCTCCGCTTTGAAGTTCAGGTCAAGACCGATACAGCTCCGGATCACATACCGATAATCACCTAATATTATTTTAACGTTCATTTATTGGATATAACAGGATAAAAAATCATATTCCTGACGCTGAAATTAAAATGCAAACTTTTACAGAATCAGAAATGTGATCGTGAGTGTGTGACAATAACATCTATGTATATTTTAGATATTGCTGCGACTGCAAGAAGAAACTAATAAAGACATTTTGTAACTTCTGTTTGTTAGTTTGTCTCACGTCACAAATCATAAACGAGCCACTTTTAAGACTCCGACCGCGCTGTAAAAATCTTGTCTGACCTTTACTGTGTTGCTGTCCTGTTTTATCCTCTGTTAGATTGTTCTTGTCTCGCTTTTTTGTTGGTGTTGTTTTCTTCCTTTTCCTGGAGTGTATGCATTGTATAATATAGTTATTTGTTTCAATATTGTTTCGTAACCAACATTTTCCACATGTGTACTTGTAATGTGTGATATTCAAAAATCCCAATAAAATATTACTCATAAAAAAAAAAAAAATCTTGTCTGACCGTTCAAAACCCGGTGATGTATTAATCTACAACCATTAAAACACAGACGAGTATCGGCTGGTGATATCTGTATCAGAGCGCTTCACTCCAGCCCGTCTTTGAAGTGCTGACGCGAGGCGGAGAGAGATGCTTCAGACAGATTCTGTGGATAGCTGGAACCTGACACACACGCACGCGCGCACACACACACACACACACACACACACACACACACACACACACCAGTCTTCCCTCCAGGTATTTTGTTTACATGGACAGATATTTCAGTCCTAGTATAGAAAGACACACACCTTCATTTGAGTCTTCAGGCTACAGACAACACAGTTTGTACAACTGATAAAACACACACACACACACACACACACACACACACACACACACACACACAGCCTGACAACCGACTCAGCATTCTCGATACAAAATTGGAAAATCATTATGATCACGGCTCAACAACAATGAGTCTTTTATCAACATCAAACCTGAGACACAGATTCCAAAACTACACTGACGCAATGTCGCACACACAAGTACAGCCGGGGGGGGGAAAACAAAAGCATGTTCTTTAACAATCTCAATTATGTTCACACAGGAACACACAAGAACAACAACTGTGGTCGCACACAC
This sequence comes from Sparus aurata, assembly GCF_900880675.1. Taxonomy (NCBI): domain Eukaryota; kingdom Metazoa; phylum Chordata; class Actinopteri; order Spariformes; family Sparidae; genus Sparus; species Sparus aurata. The sequence continues at coordinate 33,658,034 of NC_044204.1, read as the reverse complement.
AGTCAGAGTCCTTCATTGTCTGACGGGTTGATTACTGTGTAACGGCTCCGCCAGATTAACCCGCTAATTATATCCTAGCAACTCACACAACAGAGTCGATGGAAGCGACAGAAGATAAATAACGACTGTAAAATGATGCGTGATGAAAAAGAGACGGTGTGACAGCAGACGAGTGCAAACTGAGGAGGAACTCTTCTTCTCCGCTCGTACTCACCGATGATGATGAGCGTGTAGTTGACGTTCACGCTGCCGAAGCCGTTGGTGGCCTTGCAGATGTAGGTCCCGGCGTCCTCGGTCTCCACCTCTTTAATGCGCAGGGCGTGCTGTAGAACCCTGAACCGGGTCCAGCCGCTGTGGATGTTGCGGTTGTCTTTGGTCCACATGATGAGCGGCGGCGGGTCGCCCTCCACCGGGCAGGGCAGCTTCATGGTGCGCCCCAGACGGACGCTCTGCCGGTGGGCCACGCGCTCCGACACCCTGGGCGGACCTTAATGTAGAGAGAGAGGAAGAGGAGAGCTGTTATTTTGAAATACTTAGCGTGATATTTTCAGAAGTTTTTTCACTCGACACCTTCAGAAGCAGATCAGATAACAGGTCGGTGAATAATCAGGCAACTGATGAAACTTCACACAAGCTTTTTAGTCTCCAGCAGCAGCAAATCCATTTTTTTTTCTCACTGAGTTGGAGTGAAATCAGAGAAAAGCTGCTGCTGGTGTGCAAACAATTCACATCTTTGCCTTAATAGGTCATTCTGACCCAGTTTGGCAGAGAATCAGCGTCTTCCTTCTAAGGACTGTGAGCCATCGAAGCATCAGAAATAGAAATCCTCAGATGACCAATATCTGGAAAAAATATATATCAGAGTGAAATCTACAGAAATTGAGTACAATTCACTCAACCGTGGTACTCGAGTCCAGTTCTGAGGACCCTTCTCTGTTACTTATACATCATTTCCTCTGTTTTTTTAGAAGAAAATATTGGACTCTTTACTCCTGTGCTGACGAGCTATTACCACAGAGTGACAGCAGACACAGAGAGGCGGCTGCATCGAAGGAGATCATTTCAAAAAAGGAATTATTTTATCAGCAATCTGACAAAAAAAGAAGAAAAAAAAACCCAAGAAGAAGAAGAGCAACAACAATACTCAATGTTTGATTGTAGCAACCAGTTTGCATCCAGCTGAAGGTGACAAAGGACTTAATTTCTTATCAATCATTTTTGGAGAAGCTGCAACCTGACAACGACTGAATGCAATTTTTACTACATGAAAAAACAGTGCGATGACATTTCTGTTATTATTTAGATGTAAAGATCAACTGATACGATTCGGTAACCGTTTTTTTACGTTAAAGATGCGACTACGTGGACCTCTGTATCGATATAAAATGACCATTTACGGGTCGATGGCCCGATTAGTTCGTTATGTATCAGTTGACGGAAGCTTTGCTGCTAATTCTGCAGAGCGTCTCTTTACGCAACACACGTAAAGGGTTAAAGTTTAACGTGAGATTCTAGTGAGAGTAACGTTAGTGTATCCGAGGGAAAAACAACAACAACAACAACGTGTCCGACAACTCCGACACTGTTTACAATGCACCAGCTAATCTGAAATCTAAAGTTTGGAAGAGATTTGGATTTTATGAGAAGGAGGGACATTTGGACAAAAGTCTGGCCGTATGTAAGGTCTGTTGAACAGCTATTAAGTACAGCAGTAGCACAGCAAATCTGAAAACTCTGAAAACTGTGGATGCTAACGTCAGTAACGTTACAGCTAGCACAAGCAAGAACACACAAGACAACAACACGGATATTAAAGAGTTTCCAGCCGCAACTCGGCGAGGTCCAAAGTCATCACGGCATCTATAGCCTGTTTTATTGTGAAGGACTGACGACCTCACAGTTAATTCATAATGGAAAATGAATGTCTACATCAGACTGCATCGTATCGAATCGCACCATATCGTTCCGTATCTAAAATGTATCGTCCCTGAATCGTATCGTTGGCCATGTTTCTAGATGCGTATCGAATCATCTTATGAGGGAGAGATGCACAACCCTACTTCAGATATTAAATGTTCGCACTGATCCCTGACTTCTCACTGGGTGCTGGGTGTGTCCATCACCAGATGACTGCTCTGTGCAGACTGTGTGGTTTCAGTCTGAGAGGCTGCAGCCACACAGCAGCGATCAGGCGTGCTGAGTGATGGAGGCATTTGAGAGAAGCGGGCCTGTCAACAGGTTCAACGCCGAGGTTACGATGACCTCTCATAACGCTCTCCTGACGCGTCCCCGTCTCCACGTCGGAGCCACTCACGGCTTGTTTTTCAGCAAAGAAAAACACCATATATGGTATTTAAAGGCAAAGTATTTAACCTTTAAGAAGTTCACGCTGACATTTGAACACAGACAACAATAGATTCCCGGGGAGCGATCGCAAAGCCGAGCTAATGTGAAGTGAGATGTCGTGTCGAGACTTAAAATCAGCCGTGACCTCGACCTCGCTCGGTAGCCGGTCTGCTGTGAAACCGCACACTGGAAAAACAGAGGGAGGTGAAGAAATAGCGAGCTGACTGACCGATGGGAAGGATGGGAGGAAATTAGAGGAGTGATGGGGAGAACAAATAGGGGTGAGGAGGAGCGGGAGAAAGAGAGGAAGGAAATAAAAGGCTGGAATTTAAGGGAGTAAAGTCTACGAGGAGAAATGTGGCCGAAGAACAAAGAAACACAAACAGGAAGATGGAGCGAGATGGAGAGAAGGAGGAGTGAAGGAGTTTACAAGGTTGAGTGCATCTCTTGCTCCACTTCTCATCACTCCTTCTGGGTTGAAACAATAGCCTCCAAATATAGCGCTGTAAAACACACGACAGCAAACAAAGACAACAAAAGGCGACTGTATGAAAACAGCCTCCTGCAGGTCGCGTCCTGCGCTGGAAGACAGGGAGGTCTGATCTGAACAATGTGCCTGATAGAAGCTTATCAACAACAATGCATACGCTGTGATAAAAGCTCAGAAACGCATGTAAACACCTCAAATGTAAAGGTGTAACTGCCCCTCTTTATCTGATGCTTTCTTATCACAGGTAGGTAACACAGCCCGGTGCCAGGTACCACATATGGGGAGCTTTACTCCCCCCGTTCAGACCCAAACTCGTGTTTTCGTGTCAGCTTTGAAGTCAGGATGTGCCGACACTGGAAGAACAGCCAGTTCTAGTAGATAATGGTAGAGTTAAAACCCAGATAAACATATTGTGGTGCACAGTTGAAGCAGATGCTTGGAGTTCGGTTCATAAACCTCTTTAGGAGCCGTGCTTAAAGAGATATACTCTGAAAACTGTGGATGCTAACGTCAGTAACGTTACAGCTAGCACAAGCAAGAACACACAAGACAACAACACGGATATTAAAGAGTTTCCAGCCGCAACTCGGCGAGGTCCAAAGTCATCACGGCATCTATAGCCTGTTTTATTGTGAAGGACTGACGACCTCACAGTTAATTCATAATGGAAAATGAATGTCTACATCAGACTGCATCGTATCGAATCGCACCATATCGTTCCGTATCTAAAATGTATCGTCCCTGAATCGTATCGTTGGCCATGTTTCTAGATGCGTATCGAATCATCTTATGAGGGAGAGATGCACAACCCTACTTCAGATATTAAATGTTCGCACTGATCCCTGACTTCTCACTGGGTGCTGGGTGTGTCCATCACCAGATGACTGCTCTGTGCAGACTGTGTGGTTTCAGTCTGAGAGGCTGCAGCCACACAGCAGCGATCAGGCGTGCTGAGTGATGGAGGCATTTGAGAGAAGCGGGCCTGTCAACAGGTTCAACGCCGAGGTTACGATGACCTCTCATAACGCTCTCCTGACGCGTCCCCGTCTCCACGTCGGAGCCACTCACGGCTTGTTTTTCAGCAAAGAAAAACACCATATATGGTATTTAAAGGCAAAGTATTTAACCTTTAAGAAGTTCACGCTGACATTTGAACACAGACAACAATAGATTCCCGGGGAGCGATCGCAAAGCCGAGCTAATGTGAAGTGAGATGTCGTGTCGAGACTTAAAATCAGCCGTGACCTCGACCTCGCTCGGTAGCCGGTCTGCTGTGAAACCGCACACTGGAAAAACAGAGGGAGGTGAAGAAATAGCGAGCTGACTGACCGATGGGAAGGATGGGAGGAAATTAGAGGAGTGATGGGGAGAACAAATAGGGGTGAGGAGGAGCGGGAGAAAGAGAGGAAGGAAATAAAAGGCTGGAATTTAAGGGAGTAAAGTCTACGAGGAGAAATGTGGCCGAAGAACAAAGAAACACAAACAGGAAGATGGAGCGAGATGGAGAGAAGGAGGAGTGAAGGAGTTTACAAGGTTGAGTGCATCTCTTGCTCCACTTCTCATCACTCCTTCTGGGTTGAAACAATAGCCTCCAAATATAGCGCTGTAAAACACACGACAGCAAACAAAGACAACAAAAGGCGACTGTATGAAAACAGCCTCCTGCAGGTCGCGTCCTGCGCTGGAAGACAGGGAGGTCTGATCTGAACAATGTGCCTGATAGAAGCTTATCAACAACAATGCATACGCTGTGATAAAAGCTCAGAAACGCATGTAAACACCTCAAATGTAAAGGTGTAACTGCCCCTCTTTATCTGATGCTTTCTTATCACAGGTAGGTAACACAGCCCGGTGCCAGGTACCACATATGGGGAGCTTTACTCCCCCCGTTCAGACCCAAACTCGTGTTTTCGTGTCAGCTTTGAAGTCAGGATGTGCCGACACTGGAAGAACAGCCAGTTCTAGTAGATAATGGTAGAGTTAAAACCCAGATAAACATATTGTGGTGCACAGTTGAAGCAGATGCTTGGAGTTCGGTTCATAAACCTCTTTAGGAGCCGTGCTTAAAGAGATATTCCAGTGTAAGTTTAATCCATGGTCTAAATCACCGTGAAACTGTGTTAGACTCCCTCTCGAGAGATCAAGTTAGCAGACCGCTAATTTACGGAGTTTTATCAACCTCAGAAACGACCGCACGACAACAATACACTGCAGTAAATGGATCCAAATATAAACCGCCACCAAAAAGCCACAAATAATGCTCAGAACAGCACCAAACTTCAGCAACAGTACAAATAGGGTCTCAGCACATAGTCCGGGGCATCTAACCTCCGCTAGCTTAGCTGGATTTCTATTGTGAAGCTAAAAACAGATTTCAACTCTCCTCCATCAGCTTCCGGGTCGGAGAAGTCCCGACGCAACGATTATCGAGTGCGGTTAGAAATGCTCAATTCTGTTCTTTTCCCTGTCCACTCTCGATAATAACTGTTATAAACTGGCAGGTAAGACACATATGAACTTTGATTGCTTTTCCATGGAGTCATAATCATACATTTTCATCCATGAGCCGCGGAACTCTACTGCACTCGGTAATCGACTCGTCGGGACTTCCCGTCAACAGGAAGCTGCTGCAGAAGAGTGGTAAATTTAGTCAGCTTTTCAGTAGAAATCCAGCTAAGCTAGCGGAGGTTAGATGCCCCGGACTATGTGCTGAGACCCTATTTGTACTGTTGCTGAAGTTTGGTGCTGTTCTGAGCATTATTTGTGGCTTTTTGGTGGCGGTTTATATTTGGATCCATTTACTGCAGTGTATTGTTGTCGTGCGGTCGTTTCTGAGGTTGATAAAACTCCGTAAATTAGCGGTCTGCTAACTTGATCTCTGGAGAAGGAGTCTAACACAGTTTCACGGTGATTTAGACCATGGATTAAACTTACACCGGGATATCCCTTTAAATTAGCGCAACCCACCTCTGTCGAATCCTCAAGGATACGTTTAATTTCACATCGTGGGGGAGGAGCGGCTGTCAAATGTACGTAAGCGTGTTCACATGTTAACAAAATGCGGCTGCTAACAGCGTGGGAGTAAAAGTTTCCATTCGAACTTTGGCTCCACACGATTACGTGCATTAATCTACATACCATGTCTTCTGCCTGCTGCTGCTGCGTACGCTGGCACTAATGCTCCAAACCATTACGGCTCTATCGAGTACATTTCCACATGTGGACGGGACGAGATCGGGGTCAGACTGCAAGCGCTGCCGTTAACAGACGAGCCACTCGGCCTCCTGAGCGCCTCGTGAGAGCTTCAGGGGTCGTTCCAGTCCTGTAGCTTCGTCAGTCTTTATTTAGGTTATAAGATTTTACTGCAGAGCTGCAATGAATCATTAATTGTATTTTGGTATAATACTTGTGTAAGTTTTCTTCTTTCCCTGCAGATGTTTACAGATGTCGTTCTCTGTCTCCTCCTTTGTTTTCATCGCTACACGTCATTGGTCGGCAGTGACAATACATAAAAACAATACACAAATCTTGATTTCTTCTGTATCTGTAGATGTAGGAGATGAATGTGAAGTCCAGCTGCTCGTATAAAAGCAGCACAGTAACAGTAGTCTCTTAGTATTTGCTGTCACGACGTGCTGTTGTTTCACCAGGAGAGCAGGAGGTGGACACAATGATGGATGGATGGAGGTGAAATGTGTGAAAAAGACATTAGTCACGCAGAGGTATTCACAGGAGCCTCTCTTCTTCCTCCTCCTCTTCCTCCTCCTCCTCCTCCTCCTCCTCCTCCTCGCTCCTGGCCGGGGGAATGTGTCCGTCCAGCTGTATGGCTTTCTCATCAGGGGCCCGATAGCTTCCTCGCTTTCCAAACATCTACTTCTTTCTCTTTTCTCATTCTGTTGCTCTTTCTGTCGTCCCACTTTCACTCCACTCTCTCTCTCTCCCTTTTTACGTTCCTGTTTTTTCTCCCTCCGTATTTATTTCTTCCTCTCTCCAGCAGATTGAAATCTCATTCCCCTGACCTCTCACCACTCCCCTGCTACCCCTCTCTCTCTCTCTCTCTCCTCCTTACCCTTAACCCCTTGCCTCCCCTCTCTACCTCCTCCCGTCCTCTCTCTTTCTCCCTGTCAGTGCTCGTTTCCTCTCCCTCTCCTTTATTTCCCTCTCTTACTCCCCGCTCTCTCTTTTCTCTTTCATCACTCTCATTCACACCGTCCTCTCCGTTCGATGCCGTATCTCGCTCTTTTTTCCCTCCCGTGTGTGATTTACTGGTCTCCTTCCCCCCGTTTCTTCCCCAGAGGATCACAGGAGCAGGACCTCTGCCTGAACCTCTCAACTTTCGACAGTTAACCTCTCCTACATCTCTCCCTGATGAAGGGAACACACACCAGCAGCCTCCTCCTCCTCCTCCTCCTCCTCCTCCTCGGCCCATGACCGACGTGAAGTCTTTTTAAATCTGTCTCCAGGGGTGAAACTGAAGCGAGCAAAAAAACTATTCTCCTCTTTCACGAGACACAAACTGTGTGTGTGTGCGTCATTCTTTAACAAATACGTGCCGCTAAAAGGAAGAAAACTCCTGCAAATATTGTAGTTAAGTTACGTTAATGACCGTCTGTGTGTCTTTGTGCATCTCTGAGTCTAAACCTCCGTCTTTGTGCATCTGCAAAAAGAAAACTGAAGGTCTGTTTAGTCCATTTTGGGCCTTACGGTGCTCCCTCACCTTCAACTGGCTCCGCACGACAATCTAAAGCACCTTGAAGATTGTTTGTCCGACTCAAAACCTCCCTCTCCATCGCTCCCACGGAGCTGCACATCCTCCGCGAGGACGGAGCCTGAAGGCCAAATAACGCGGAGCAGGAATCAGATCATACAGTCTGTTCTCTGACCGGTTACTCCCAAAACAACTGCAAGTACATGGCTGAAGTCCCGTTAATGGAGCGGTTCGACATTTTTGGGATAAATCACATCAGTCTGTTCGATATGAAGCTGGAGCCTGAAGACAGTTAGCTTGGCTTTGCAAAAAAAAGATTTAGAACAGGGAGGGAAACCAGGTCGCCAGGATCAGTGCCGGGCTCTGAAGCCAATTTGACTTCGTGTTGTAAATTGTGTAGCTGCGAACGAGACGGAATGAATCGTATCTAATCAGGACGATAACATTTGGAAAGTCTGCACGAGCAGACCGATCCACCGCGACACGAAGCAGTGTTCGGAGAGCGAGCGGCGACGGTCACACCCACAGAGCAGCGTGGAAACTTCTGAAAACATTAAAACTCAAATCACAACAAAAAAAGGCCCTGAATAAAATCTGAGAGTCGGGAAAGGCTGAGTCATCGAATGCAGTCGTGACTGAGCTTGAACTATCTTCTCAGAACTGTTTTCTTTCAATCAATCGAATGAAAAATGAGTCAGACTCAACTGAATCCTGATTTATTTGGTAATTAGTATCACGGATGACTAGTTTATGACTCAGAGTGGGATTCATTCAGCTCACGTCTCACAGTTTCAGAATCTCCGGACCCGACTCGTGTGTCAGCGTCCAGCTCATTCTAGCCTCAGCAGATCCGGTTCACCGTGGTCCAGTGTGGCTCGGTTCTCTCAGATTTGTCCCGTCGATATCGCTCAACTGCAGCGGGACTCATTTTTTCTTGCTTTAACCTACAAATACAACTCGCAAAGCTTTTTTGCATTTTCCCACGCTAACATTAGCAGATATAACGCAGTCGAGTGTGTTTTCTTTGGTTCTCTGCTCGACATACTTCTTTGAATTTTCAAAGATCGCTGCCAACTTCTATCTGAGCACAGTCACAGTGTTGTTTGTTCCAATCAGAGTCACAGATGCCTTCCACAGATGTTTCCACCGGTGAAAAAAAAAAGGTGACAAAGAAGGATTTGCAGGAGAAACAAGAACACAACCGAGGTTTCATGAAAGCAGCCGCGGCATCTGAACGTTCGTCTAGGTGCTGAAAAATTACCTGCTTTTTAGTATTTCTTCTGCGTTGCATATTTTGGCGCCGTGTGACAGACGGGATTACTCTCTGTGCTTTGGATGGAGAGCCGGGTTTTAATGCCCTCGACGTTCCACCGGTCTTAAGAGTCAGATGGGTCTGCAGAGTCCAACACAACGTTGTTGTTGGCAGAGAAGCGAGACTGCAGCGAGAGGGGAGAGCCGAGGAATGCTTTTGATGGAGTGCACTTAACAGCAGGACTCAGCGTTGATGTACTGCGCAAGGTAGAGGTGTGTGTGTGTGTGTGTGTGTACAGTATGTGTGTGTGTGTGTGTGCATGCTGAGCCATGGGTCCACAAGAGGTCATCATTATTATCGGATCAGATATAAAAGTAACATTTACCTCTTTCTTTCTCTCCTGTAATTTCAACTAAGCTCACAGTTTATCCTTTCGCAATCAGCTTCATTGAGAGTGTGTGTGTGTGTGTGTGTGTGTGTGTGTGTGCGTGCATGTGTGTGTGTGTGTGCTCTGCTCAAATTACCTCCGTTAGCCGTAAGTCCGTTGTTTACGCAGCGCTTTTCGGTGAAACCCTGTAAATCCTCCCCCGATGTTGTTTCTGTATCTGACTTTTTCTTTATAAGCACGGATCCTGTTATCATATCAATGCTCTGTAAATTGATTATGACCAGTTGGATTGCTGGTTGTGTAACACAAACGTTCTGCTTTTTTTTTTTACAGACTGAACTAGAGTTTTTCCTTTTGTCCTGGAGCTACAACACGCAGACTGACGGGTGAACATTAACTTGTCTTCTACACACTTTCTCGTTTCCACCCCAACAACAGGTCAACTGCTGCTTGTTGCTCCGTCCTGACAGCTAACAGCGAGCCCGAGGCCGGGGGAGGACGCACCGACGTCGCTCGAGGGGCTACATGACACACACTCAAAACCAAAGGCTTACACTTGTCTCACACACACATTCAGAGGAAGAAAAACACACAGCGGCCAGAGAAAAGTGTGAGGAATCTGCTGAGTGGCTGTTTCTGCCACCTGAGAGCACACACACACATAAAGGTGTAAAAACCACCTGTGATCCTTTTCTCATTTGTTTGTATCAGATGTTTTATTGCCTGATAATAATCTAACCTTTTCCTCGAAGTGCGATTTCTTCTTGCTCTCACGTTTTCCCTCCTTTTTTCTCCGTCTTCGCTCTTTCTCTCCCCGCTCCTTTCACTGAAGCGTTTTCTAATTAATGGTTATTCTGTTCCACCTTTCTTCTCTGCTGGCTGCTGCACCTGTTTGCTTTTCACGGGAGAACAAAGTTCCCACAATCAGGTGAAAGTAAAAGAACAAACGCGGCTATTTAGGAAGTAAAACCCACCAAACAAGTTGCTTTAGGCTCAACGATTTCCTCCGAACCTCATTTAGAAAACTTCACACATTTAAAGAAACTGGCCACGACACGAAAGCGCAGAAATTATATTAAATTGCCATATAGTCGTGCACTTCCTTCCAAAAACAAAGACCAGTGTTTGAGTTTCATGTTAATGTTCTGAAGCCAGCGGGGTAAGGTGCAAAATCTACCACAGGCGGCTTCCTGTCGGGCTTAAACTTGGCACGAGTCGTAAATCTGTTCGGTCTGAAACGCTGGACTAAAGAAAAAAAACACACAGTATGAATTATGTTTCATGACACAGCGCTTCTCAAATGTATACAGAAGATTTATGAAAACGATTAATTTAACTAACAGAGGGGAAAAAGGAAACGGTGCAATTACGGGAACAATTCACTACTCGGAAAATCTCGCCGTGCGTTTATGCAACTGTGGGAAACAAAATGTCGAGACTCGTTGCTACCTTTGTGTGATTTATTGCTAACGTGTGGCTAATTATAAAAGAACAATTTCATATTTATTACTGAATGTTCTGGTCTGAAGTCGGCCTCATTACTCATGACTGAAACCTCTTATGAGAAAAGAGAATAAAATGCCTTTTTTTTGGTTTAGTGATGCGTAAATTCAGTCTTTTTAAACATGACATATTGATCAAAGAATCCTTATTGGATACTAACCCGACATGACAACAAAATCATATTGTGTTTTTATTATTTTTTAGCCATTTCATTGCTTTATTGGACAGGACAGCTTAGAGAGACGACAGAATCCACATCGAATTGTACTCATTCATTGATACCAGCCACTCAAATACGTCAGATCTTTTTCAGATCAATGCATCATTCTGAAATTAACAAAAAGGTTCATCCTCTCCTGGATCCGTGCCTTTATCCAGAACGGCACCAAAGGTTATTGGGATATATTCTGGGACAAGTTCAGTAGCTTTGTCGCAATCTTGCTGACAAACCAGGGAATGATGCTGAAGTGAGAACGTGAGTTGTATGTGAGCGTCCCTTCTTTTATAACAAATGTTGTGGCTCGTTTTATTCACAAATCGAGCTCCTGCAATTTGAGTATCACACTCTAAAGTCCCAGAATAAACACTGCAGCAGCTTCATCTCCTACAGGTGAGACGGAGGATACAGAACACGGGAAAACTCGGCTTTTGAGGAAAAACCAAGACAGAGAACATAAAGTTCTGCAAACCATCAGGAACCTGAGGGCAGCTTGAACCAGGAACATTCTTCTGAAGCTTATAAACGGCTTTACAGAAACCACATCATGCACAGTGTGCACATGTGTGAGTGTGGGTGCTTTCTGTAAATGCAGATTAAGGAAAGTGAGGAAAGTACAGCGAGGGAAAAGAGAGACAGCAGGAAAGAGACACACTTAAGTGAGGCGACGGAGTCAGGAAGGGATAGAGACGCCCGACTTAATCCACACAAACAACCACCTGCTCACATCACAGGATTTACAGGTAAACTGCAGACTGGACAAGAAGCTGACATTCTAATGACTACCTTGGATAAAATAACGTAACAGAATGTACTTTGCTTTCTGTAATCTCGTATCACGTTTTAGACAAAAAGACTGACAGAGTCAAAGACGTCCTCAACGGTCCATCAACGCCCTGCAGGCAGGAACTGTTAAAACCTGTCTGCTGTGACGACACAGTGACTCTGTGAGATCTGTTTGTACACTATTATTTATACACCGGATGTTACACACAGAAATAAAGACAGCACTGCTTGATTACTTCACTTTAAGCAGAGAAGGAATCATTCCTGCAGGCTGTTATGTGACTCTGGTGAGATAATAAATCATTTTGGGAAAGATGTGAGCATCCAGGTGAAATTGGACGATCTCCTTCAGTAAAGGGAGAAAGAAAGTCGAGGAAAGAAAAGTGGAAATACGAAGAGTAAGCAAGCTAGCTGGGGCTGAAAGTAGGTCGAAGGCGATAAGTACTATTCCAGCTAAGTGTGTTTATATGTGCATCATTCATGGCTGGTGATGGATGGAGGCTGAGGACTGAGTTTCACAGACGCTCCGATCCAGAGCCAGTTACCGACGAGGATGACCGTACACTGAGCGTACCTTTATCGTGAATCACCGACGTTTAAACATTAAATATTTCTCCGAAAATATGGACTCGGTAAGAAAAGTCTAGAAGCTTCACAAGATAAACGAGCAGCTACAGAATCAAGACGTCTGCAAGTTTCAGACAGCTGCATTAAAGAAGAAGTAAAATATCACAGGTCGACCGATTGTTATAAATCAAGGTGAGTATTCAGTGTTTTCAGGCTGTTAATTATTACACATTGCCAATCAGGCATTTCTATCTATTTCTATTTCTATCTAACAGAAAAATCACAGATACTAATAATGTGGAAATAACCCGACTGAAAACAGAAAAGATATAAAAAACAACTATTCCTTGTCATGTATGAGCCTTAAACTATAAAACAAACAGAGCTGCAGCTTTTCAATAGTTGTTTGGTTCCTATTATGACTGAAAATGGTGAAAATACACCTCAAGAGCAGCTTCAGACGGGAGAGTGGCTGCAGCTAAATTGCTGATTAAACCGTCTACTTCTGTGTTAATTAATCAATCAGTTTGTTCGGTCTTTCAAATTCTGCCCACAAGCTTTTCCTGTCTTAGAGAGTAAATCAAATATCCACATTTAAGCAGCTGGAATCAGAGGACGGTCAGTAACTACTAATCGATGGATCAATTATTCATTTGACCTTTTTTAAAATGTATTTTTACACGTGGGGTAAATTCGGACTTGTGAACAGCTTCACCTTCACCAGTCACGTCTAAACAAAACGCTCGTTAGGCTGCAGAAGTCTCTCCCAAAAAAAGTCCAGCAGCGGCAGGTGTCGCGGTCGTATGTGAGGAATCCGAGGTCGGGTCGATTTACTTATTCTGTCCCTGTCAGCTTACAGTCTGAGCAGCGGACGCGACTGAGCAGCGACACTCTGAACCAAAGAACGGTCAAACACTTCACGGTCGACAACGACGGTCACAAACAAGAGCGGTCGTCGTAAATACATCGGCTGGATGTGTGTGTGTGTGTGTCTGCAGAGTCGCCTCGTGCCTCCAGATAAGGCAAGAAAGAGTCGGAGCGAGATAAGAAATAGTTAACACTCTGAAGTGTGTGTGTGTGTGTGTGTGTGTGTGTGTGTGTGTGTGTGTGTGTGTGTGTGTGTGTGAGTGAGTGAGTGAGTGAGTGAGTGAGTGAGTGAGTGTGTGTGTGTGTGTGTGTGTGTGTGTGTGTGTGTGTGTGTGTGTGGAGTAAACCGGTGTCCTCGACCTGACTTTTATCAGCATTTTGGAGGCAGACACTGTTACTCATTAACAGCAGTGATAACACACACCCACACACACACAAGCACACACCCACACAAGCACACACACACACACATATATACACACACACACACACAGTACCACCACCTGCTATAGTCCACTTTAGTGATAAAGAGGTGAATATTTGTTGTAAAGGAGACTTTCATATTGACACAACACACATAAAGAAGGAGACGGAGTAATATGGCGACACACACACACACACACACACACACACACACACACACGCACACACACACACACACAGGTTTTGTAAACACCTCAGCAGGTGGATCCGGCTGGTTAAATAATAGATTAGATATAACATGATTGTATTCCAGTAGGTGACCCTGAAGCCACAATAACAGACCGTGGCTGCAGCTAATGATCATTTCATTATCGGTCAATCTGCAGATTACATTCACAATCAATCGACTGATTATCTAATCTATGAAATGTGGAGAAAAAATGTGAAAAATCACAATTTTGCACAGTGTGAAGTCTTCTATCTCTCCTCAGCTTTGATTTCTGCTCCTTCTGACTCTGTTTTCCTTCGTTTATGACGTAGAAACAGAGGTTTAACTCGTCCTTTCTGCGTATTACATCTCTATCAACAGTGTCAAGCACATTTATGTCTCAGCACGGAGCTAACAAAGAGCTTCACAGGTAGAAAAAAATAAAAACTAAACTAAACTAAAATAATTTAAACACGAGAGAGAAGAAGTGAATTAAGAACTTGACTCCAAAACGACAAAACAGAAATTTCTTCATTCTGCATTTCCTCCACCTTCTCCACCTGTGTGTTTTCTGGTTCACTGGGTGGAGAGTCAGAAATTCCAAGCATGCACATAACACACACACACACACACACACACACACACACACACACACACACACACACACACACACACACACACACACACACTCGTGCCCCCCTCCCACATTCCACACCAATCCTCAGCCGTGACTAAGTCCATTTGTTCAGCTCAGGTCACTGTCTCATCTCAGCCTGCCGTGTGTGTGAGAGAGATGGGATAAGGTGTGTGTGTGTGTGTGTGTGTGTGTGTGTGTGTGTGTGTCTGTGTGTGTGTGTTCAACCTGTATCTCAATTGTTCTGATCACAATGCTGACTGACATCTAAATATCTTCTAAAGTCTTAAAAGCAGTGAAAACTGAAGAATGACAAGCAGAAACAGTCAGATGATGAAAATGAAACTAAAATTAATTTTTTCCAGCCAACATGAGATTTGAACCTGCAGACGGGCATCATGAACGGACCAGTGAACAACATGGAGTCTGTTTCTTTTAATGTCACCTGACAGAAAGTACAGGTAGGTGAGTGAGAGCCTTCACAGAAGCCCAGTTGAGGAAAATAAACCACAACTCTTCTGTTAAATCTTTTCATGGCACAGACAGAAAAGTTCAGTGTATGAACAGAGTTTCTGCAGGTTTGAACACGTCAAATTTAAGACTTTTTAAGACCATTTTGAACTAAATTTAGGACGAAAAAGTAAAGAAAAGTGTGGTCCCAGAATCACTTTCAAAAATAACAAACTTTTTACATCCAAATCCGTTGCCAAAATGTTTAGCAACAGTGTTCAAAATCCAAAGCACCTCCGCTTTCAACGTCGGAGTTGAGCTGAAGATGGTGATGGAGAAGATTTTAAAGTTTACATGCTCAGTTTTCACTTCACCTTTAGCAAAGCTGAAAGTATGTTGTGGAGCATTTCAGACCAAACGCTGCATAACGCTGAAAATAAAGTTTTGTTTGTCTTACTAATGTCTGAAGGCGAACATGCTGCTGTCACAGAGGTTCAGGACCTGATAATCACTCAGTTTTGGGTAATGGTGCCTGATTTTTGGCCGCTTGAGAGAGCAGCAAAAAATAAATGTTCTCACTTTTGCAATTTTCTTTGATTTGTTGACGTTGGCGAGCTACAGAACTTGTTTAAAGTGCCTCATTTCAACACGAACAATTGTCGAACAATGCCCAGTTCAGATTAAAAAGAAAATAAAGTCGGCTAAATTCAGGCTGTGATTCACCAGAGAAGAAGAATATCCACTTGTAGAAAAAGTCCTTTTACAGAGTTAAAGTTGAACTGTGTGTTCTGGTACTGGAGCTGTGCAGTGACTCACGGGTTGAGCCTGAACAGAGCCTGGACAGTGTTGACTGATACGAGACACTCACTGTCAAACACACACACACACACACACACACACACACACACACACACACACACACGCAACCAACAGGCAATTCCACCTGAATTCAATCAGTCATCGTGTCACTTGTATCTGTCAGTGTGGACTAATCTCTCCGTCTGCCTCTCTCATGTTTTCTCCATGTCTTGTTCTTGTCTCTGTAAAGACGTGTGTGTGTGTCATATTTACAGGGGAGAACACGCAGAACCACCTCCTCCATCACGCTCCTCTCCAGGCTGCAGCTACCAAGCGCTGGAAAAAAGATCCAACATGTCGATCCAATAAAACCTGAGCGGCAACGTAAAAATTTATCAACAGAAGACGTAGAAATTCAGCACACGGGTGTTTAAAACGACTCCTGTTAATTAAATTTGATCAAACTCAACGTGCTGATGAGGTTTTAACAGTTGTTAATTATCCCGCCTGGACAGGTGACAACAAACCCATCAGGAGATTAAGTGAGATGTTGAACAGGAACAGTGTGTTCACGCCCACACAGCTCAGGTCTGATCGGGGGGATTAAGTGAAAACACCTGTGCAGGTGAGCGCTGGATGTGTAGGGACAAGTGAGAGTACACAATAAGCTGAGCAGAACCTTTTCAGGCCCGTTTACGCTCCCTCCCCTCACAGCCCACACACCTCACTGAGTTCTTCACGTTGGCATGGATGCAAAGCGATACGGCCACTAGAGGGCGCCGCTCAGAGTCCGACTGGTCTCCAACCGACCTCCATTTTTCCCTCCCGCCATCCAAAGTGTTTAATACCCGTCATATCTTCCCCCAGAAGCTTGGCCTGCTGGTACTGTTCTGCTGGTCCATATCCATAAGTTTTAAGTTCTGACAAAAAGAATCTGTACGCAAATCTAATGTTGAGCATAAATGAGCCTTTAAAAGAGTTTTATTGGTACATTATTACATGCTACCATACATTTTCCTTCCTGATATGAATCTGATACTTGAGTACTGATCCGATAGCAGTGCATCGAACAACCCATGTGCTATTCATTGTTTTAAGAACTGTATACTGCTAACCCTGTATGGATCTGGTGTGCAAACGCTGCTTAGAAGTAGCAAAAATCCAGTTTCTAATAAATAAATCACGTGTAATTGGATCAGTACAAAGAATTTTGCACTCGCAACACAGATTCCAGCATTTTAGCCAAAAACTGTTTGAGCATTTGTAGGTGGAACTATTTCAACTACTGTTCACTGACTATAAACCACAGAACCCGGTCGACTCTCTGAGAACTGCAATGTCACAAAACTAAAAACATGCCCTTTACTGTCTACATGCAGACAGTGTAAACCGACCTTTAAATCTTATATTTAACTCATTAAATACATCAGCGTAAACCTCCACCTCGCCTGCTGATGTGGGAGCTTTCCGCTCCACCACCTCCTCCACCTCGCCGCCTCCTCTAAAGCTCTGACAACACAACAGTTAAATCCCAGAAAGCGGCCCGTAAGTACCTTTGTTAATTACGTGTAGAAGAATAGGCCCGTTGTGTCCCCGTGTGATAACGGTGCCAGCACAACAGAGGGATTACCTCGGGGATAATACGTACGCTGGGCTGACCGGTGCGATGGAGGTCCGTGTAGTGGGAAATAATTAACACAGCTAACTAGTCTGCAGGCCTTTCAGCCAGACGTCAGCGCCGTGCGGTTGCTGGCGGGGGATTAACGTCCCGGGTTGTTTCAATGTGGCTGTAACCAACTTCTGGAGATACTCTGTTTTGTTTTCTCCTTTTTTTTTTTTTTTACAGATTGTGTCAATGTTTTGCCTGTTGCTTTGGGGGGAAAAAAAAAAATGCAAGAAATCCCCGTCATGCCATTCTCTGCAGCTTCACAAATTATTCACAACAACCAACACGGGACGAGCTGTCTACTTTGGCTGCACGCGAAAAGTCCAGAAATACTTGTTCCGCATTGTGTCGTAACACACTCAGACCAAGGTTATGAACTCTTAGCTTCTTTGTCTGCGAGCGGAGAGTTCGAGCTCAGTGTAGCTCCGTGTCACATTTTTGTGGCGAGTCGATTTGATTTAAATAACCAAAACTCACATAAATGTGTTTCAAAAGGGTTCACGATCTGTAAAGTGTATAAACCTCTCTGTCCTCAGATTCAGATTCAGATTCAGAACTCTTGAAAACATTTTTGAAAGGAAGAGGCATGAAAAGGCCGAGGACGTGTCCAACATCCAGAAAGGAAGGACATACAACACAAACTAATAATTGATTTTAAAGTCAGGTTCTTTAGATTTAAGGCCACTTTCACATCTGCATTACAAAGGCAGAAGCTTTGGATACGTATATTGTATCAAAACTATCTAACCTACAAGTCCGTTACTCAGAAATTTCACTCAGATTTAACAAGTTTAAGGTCAAGCTAAAGCTAAATCCATAAATTAGACAGACTGGTATTTTTCACCAGAAGTCAGACGGCAGAATCGCCTCAGAAACCGACTTTGTTCTGACTTTGTTCTGACTTTGTGGGACTAGTTTCATCTGGAACGACTTAGCTCACATAGAAGCAGCTACTGCCGTCACTTTTAGAGATAAAGCTGACAAAGTTAGTTAGATTTACTGGATATTTTAACTTATTTCGTATTTATATTAAGCCTGTTTTCAGCTTTAGAGTTCCAGCTAAGAGAAAAATGAATAATCGTGTCGACACAACCAGAGTTTGGCTCAGGAAACTGAATTTTTATGTCACATAAACTAACTTGATATAAAGTTTATATGACCAGAACTTTGTAAGGCAGCCCAGCAGGGTTTGAACTTCTCTTGCTCATTCTCTTTAGTCAACTACTTCTTGTGTGCACAAATGTCTGCAACACTTTCTGTCGTGCTCTGCGATCACAAAGATTGCATCTCGTCTCTTTGCGACGTCCGGCTCGTCACTGCACGTTATTCGTTTTGATGTTCGGGACAAAACTTAAAGCCTCTGATGTGGTCGAGCAACGCGTCAGAAGAAACTAGTTCGTTTCCAGCAAAAACACGATGGTGTGCTTCAACAACGGCTGACAAATCTGATCTCAAAACAAACATGGATGCAAACGTTGGACATTTTGACTCGTGAGATGATAAAGCGCTGTGCTGGGCCTCACAGTCAGTCACCAGTGTATATGCCCCCTCTGGAGTCCCCTTCTTACTGAACCCACCCCCACATCTCTCACACTCCTCTCACATTCCCTCTGCAGTATGGATTCCACATCGACAGCTGGCACCGCGGAAAAAAAGACGAGTGTCCCCCCTCATGTGCGGTGGTTTTCAGCTTTGTGACATGTTTTTTTTTTTTGTGTTTTTCTTCAGTTTTTGGTTGGTCTGGGTTGGAACTCACGCCACAACAATCGCAAACCACCCAAGAACTGTTTCTACTGACATTTGTGGTGCGTGAATAAGATTTCCTGCAGCTGCGACGGAACGAGAAAACAACATAATGAGCCCGCTGATCCATGAGAAACCTATACTTTTAGAATATGCTGCTATATCCAGATATGAATACCTGATCTGTGTCTACGAGTTTGGTTTCCTCGCAGTAACAACGCTTTAATTGACACGACTGAGAGCCCGACAGAACAATATGTCAAGGCTAGAAGCTACAACAGCTTAGAAAAACTATTTCCTAAAGCCGCCGGCTTTAACATCCTGCCCCTGATCGGCCTCCTTTTCCTGGGGTCAAAGGTCGTCTGTACGCCTCATAAACATCCAGCAGGGAGCGAGTGTGTCCGACCGTCCATAACATGTCAATCACATCTGAGTCTGAGAGGTCGCAACGGAGGTATTTTTGGTTTGGAGGGTGGACTTGTGTTTCTGTCCTTCTGTCTATCACACACACACACACACACACACACACACACACACACACACACAGCTGCCCTGAGCGCTGCATAGCCAATCTGACAGGCTGAAGCCGAAAGAAAACAAGGGTCTGTGTCTCCTGTCCCAGCGATCACCTTTCAACGTCTCATTTGTAACGCCATCAGGAATAACAGCTGGAGACTGTGTGTGTGTGTGTTTGTGTGTGTGTGTGTGTGTGTGTGTGTGGTGGTGGTGGGGGGGTTTACAGGGGTTGGAATGGGGTTCTGACTGAAGGGTAGACAAGAGAGAGAGAGAAACCAGCAGACAAAGAAAGTGGCAGAGGAATTAAAATGTCAGAGAACGAGATAGAAAGTGACGGAGAGAGCGGGCGGATCAGAGGGAGGACGAGGCCGATGCAGAGTGCAGATAATTACGTGAGTGACACTTCAACAGACCTCCCCGTGGAAGGATTTTACTACTTTGTTTCACCTTTGAAAGAAAATAGTTCCTGATGGCTGCAGAGTCTATCGATTACGCAGATTGTCCCAGACTTTCCTTTGGCTGGCCGCCCAGGTTTGAGACATTTTAGCATTTTATATAAAGTTGTTTTTTTGTGTCCGACAGAGAAAACAACACCAGTGATCAACCAGGGGGACAGTGTACTCTTACTCTCACAGAGAGACTCTCCCTGTTATATAACGGAATCGCGGGTGATAAAATCCAAAACGTGAGGTCTGGTTTTTTTTTGGCGACTGCTGATGAACAAAGCAGATAAAAATGCTGAGAGAGAGAAAACAGAAACTGGCGAGGGAGGCCAGGGTGTGTGCATCGATGTGGACGGTTAAAGGGATATTCCGGTGTAAATTTAATCCATGGTCTAACACAACGTGAAACTGTGTTAGACTCCCTCTCGAGAGATCAAGTTAGCAGACCGCTAATTTACGGAGTTTTATCAACCTCAGAAACGACCGCACGACAACAATACACAGCAGTAAATGGATCCAAATATAAACCGCCACCAAAAAGCCACAAATAATGCTCAGAACAGCACCAAACTTCAGCAACAGTACAAATAGGGTCTCAGCACATAGTCCGGGGCATCTAACCTCCGCTAGCTTAGCTAGATTTCTACTGTGAAGCTAAAACCGATTTCAACTCTCCTCCATCAGCTTCCGGGTCGGGGAAGTCCCGACGCGACGATTACCGAGTGCGGTTAGAAATGCTCAATTCCGTTCTTTTCCCTGTCCGCTCTCGATAATAACTGTTATAAACTGGCAGGTAAGACACATATGAACTTTGATTGCTTTTCCATGGAGTCATGATCATACATTTTCATCCATGAGCCGCGGAACTCTACTGCACTCGGTAATCGACTCGTCGGGACTTCCCGTCAACAGGAAGCTGCTGCAGAAGAGTGGTAAATTTAGTCGGCTTTTCAGTAGAAATCCAGCTAAGCTAGCGGAGGTTAGATGCCCCGGACTATGTGCTGAGACCCTATTTGTACTGTTGCTGAAGTTTGGTGCTGTTCTGAGCATTATTTGTGGCTTTTTGGTGGCGGTTTATATTTGGATCCATTTACTGCCGTGTATTGTTGTCGTGCGGTCGTTTCTGAGGTTGATAAAACTCCGTAAATTAGCGGTCTGCCAACTTGATCTCTCGAGAGGGAGTCTAACACAGTTTCACGGTGATTTAGATCATGGATTAAACCTACACCGGAATATCCCTTTAAAGCAGCAATACGTACGCAACTTCTCAAATCTGAAGAATTTATAAGACAGTTGATGTTTGAGTCTCTCAGGTCGTCACTTTGCGCCCAAAGTTCATTTTCAAATTTCAACTTTTTTGCATCAGGGTTCTACAGTTTGCATAATATAAGTCATTATCTTCCTAGTCATTATACTGAATGTCCTAATTAATGTGTGGTAATCACGTCTCTGACAAGCTCGTCAATGAGTTTATTGAGCTGAGACAGATTGAGAGACAGAGAGCAGATAAAGGAGTGAAAGCAGAGTGAGTGTTGTCCTGTGGGGCTCCTGGTGTGTTATTACAGTCTCCTCTGGTGCTGGCATGTGTTTTCTCTGACCCTACCACACACACACACACACACACACACACACACACACACACACACACACACTCTCCCTGACCCCTCCCTGATCCACTGGCTGACCTTTGACCCGCAGTGCTGTAGCGCTGACCAAACATACCCCAACCCCGCTGAGACCACAATGCAGCACTGTGGCGCCACGACCCACACAATACTGCATTATGTAGACGAGCGAGACAGAGACGGAGACGCTGGGGACGACAGAGAGAGGAGCAACAAGAGAGAGAGACGGAGACTTCAAAATATGCAAAGATGTCTACAAACACAACGGCAGCGCCAGATGTCCGATCTGAGCGTAATCCAACGTGACTCTGTGCACGGCAAGACGAGGAAAAGAGTCGAAGAGACGAAACTCTGGAGCTGCAACGATTAGATTGTTAACTCATCAGCTGATCGAAAGAAAATGGGGTGCCGATACTTTTCTGCTTTTCGTTGTCATGTATGATCGTAAGAAAAAACAGTCTTTGGGTTTTCGGACGGTCTGTTTGACACAAGAAGTTTGACATGAGGGATTTTTCTGACCTTAAAGTTTCGTCAGCAGGGAAAAGGAAAAAATCCATGTCATTGTTCTGTCTCCACAAAACCTTCTTTGACTATCTAATCTTCTCCTGTTGCTTCCCTCTCTGCTGCCACCTCCTCCTCCTCCTCCTCCACAAACACACATCACCTCTTCACATCACCACGACAAAACCATCAACCCCCACAGAGAGCGTCCAGACAGCCCCATTACTACCCCACCATTAGCAAAGTCAAAGCAAACATTGACTTTATCTAAATGTGGGCTAATAGCCTTTAACATTAACAGGCCTTGTAAAACTCTGGGAAGGAGAACAGCGGTCGCTAAAGAGGAGTGTCGGGGGGGGAGGGAGGCTGCTCCTGAACGTCCCCCTGTTCAGCGATACGTTCATGTCATGTTTTATAATTATTACCAAGAAAAATACGAGCTGAAGATCCAACAGAGACATCTTACTCCGGGCTTTTATTAAAGTTCATCTCCGAGTATACAAATGTTTATTCTACTCTCCTGAAATCAAACTACAGGAAAAACAAAATAGATGAGTCCGTGTGACTTTTGATTGTTTCCTGGCAGCTCACAGCTCAGCAGGACAACATTTGGCCGGGACATTAAGGATTTAACAAGAGGAACTGAACGAGTCATTTGTGCCCTTTGAAGCTCCCCTCTGTCTGTTAATCACCGTGTAATTAACAAACACACACAACTCAAATCAGATTCCCTCAATCAGCATCTGCAACATCGATGGGCAGAAAAAAACGCTAATGTTGTTTCCTCGCTGGAGAAAACACACTCTGCTATAAGCTTAATAATCTATGGAGAGGGGTGAAGTTTTCAACCATCTGTGGCGGTCCGGAGATCAAGCTCCTCCCCCCCCGCGAACCTGCGAGGCTGGCGGGCAGATGCCCGTTCACCAGCATCGGGCCGTATAACGGTTGTCGGCATGTCAAATGGTATTTACGACGGTTAACTGTGAGTCGGGACGCGCTGCATGCTTAAAAAACAGGAGCAGGGTTGGAGGAGATTTACTGATGTGAGACTATGAGTGTGTCTGTTTACAATGAGGGTAAAGTTGTGTGTTTGAAGCATCTGCCTGTGGTATGCAGCTGTTTACCCTGAGATGCTCTCCTCCTCCACCTCCTCCTCCTCCTCCCTTCTCATGGAGCAACAGGCGGACGGCGAACAGAGTGTGTTTTATCACGAAATGTAATAACGTAGTTAATCAGTGTGTGGGAACACAAACAGCAGGGAGTGAGGTTTAAATATTAATCCGAGTGGATTCATCAAAGATTAACTGCTTTTATTTATTGGTCATCTATGACTTAGTTTCAGGTGGTAACATGGCAACCAGGCGCAAACTCATAAATCTACATATTCAGTGAAAATACCTGTTATTCTTACTACTGACCGCTGCTTTCTCAGCCATGCTACTTCAACAGGGAGGTAAATAAAACAGCAGGAGGAGTTGTTCAGAGAAAACAAGACATTTTGGAAGCCTGGGTGGATATTTTTTAGGACTTTCTGATACTTTATAGATCAATTAATCGAGGAAGTAAGTGGCAGATTGAAGAGTTCCTGTGGAAGATAGTCGACTTCTCTAAACCAACGCTGGCTGCTAACTCCGTACTGAGAGGAGAACGTGCATAAAGTCACATCCTTCGTAGAAATCCAGCAGCGTTAAACTTTTCATTTGTCACATAAATTGTTGTATAGAGCGCCTTTAATCCTGAATTAATATCATCATTCTTTGCGGCCATAAATCAGAAGCTGTCTGCCTGAATTTATTACAAATATGCACAAATACAAGGTTTTAAATGAGTCATCTTCATGTTGTTGTCTCTAACTTTTTTTACTGAATCCATCGCTTGCACCTCCTCCTCCTCGTTCTCCTCCTCCTCCTCCTCCTCCTCGTCCTCCTCCTCCTGCAGTCCTTTATTTCTAACCCCACTTCACTCCTACGTATCACTGTTAGTGTTAGCATGCTAATTACATTCCTCAGTAATGAGTGAGTGGGACAGGAGTGTGTGAAGAGACTGCAGACTGTCTGTATGTGCTTACATGTGTTAAGTCATATTTATGGGCGGCGTCTTCGACTTGTATACATTCTCAGCATCTGTGTATGCGTCTGTTTACAGCCGGCGCTGTCTGTCTGCAGTCGTCTGCTCTCTGTTGACACGTGTGATTGTCTCTCTTTGGCAGCTTCGACGCAACGAAGATGCTCTTTTAATAAACTCGGTGCAACAGCGGATGAACCCGTCTCTTTTTTCCTCTCCCTCGCTCTGGATGATGGGTGGTCGACGCGGCGGAATCACACGGAAAACATTTAATTGTTTAGGCAGAACTGTGCGTCACGAAACAACGCACACAAACGCACATCCATCATCTTCTTTCAACATCACAGGTGTGACAAAACTAAAAACTTAATATCATCGTCCTCTCAGTCCTGCTCCGGTTGTTTGACCGTCTATCAGCTGACGTACATAAACACCATCTGACACACACGTGGCGCTACACATCACTTGCACAATTAATCTGTGCATGTGTGTGTATGCTGAGGCATGAAAAGCACATGAACCAATAAACAAACATTCAACACAAGTTTTTCCATTGAAGACAAAGTCTGAAAGGATTCTCATTTTGCTATTGGGGTGGAAAAAATTTAATACCCCGGCTCGTGTGCACGTCTTTAAACCAATCATCGTCTCGGGACGCCACGAGGGCACATGGAAAGAGGTGAGCCCCGGTATTAGAACGGCTAAAGACAAAAGATAACAGCTGCTAGCTTGTTTATGTTTGTGTCATTAGCGCTGGGTTATAGGACGGCCCAAAACAGTCCTGTGAGCCTTCAACTAATCTACCTCTGGAGAGCATCTTGTCCTTGGCATGAGAAACAAGGTGAGCAGGGACGTGCTGTTGTCTTGTTGTCATCGTGACGTCTTCATGCAACGAGCAGAAACTCCAGGAAGTCACCAAGCTAAGCTAACTGCCTCCAAGTCAAATGTCAAACTCCTCTGTCACCAGTGTACGGCTTATTTAAAGATGGACCTTTTCTCTTTTCATCGTTCACGTTTGAGCTGAACTCCGTCTACAGCTGCAGGTATCCCAGCCTGCCCCGGGCCGAACACCAGTCTTTGACCCCGGCGTTCAAGCTGGATGTTGTTCAGCTAACAGAGGAGAACGCTAATCTATCAGCTGCTCAGTCTCATGCTCAGCTACACACACACACACACACACACACACACACACACACACACACACAGACCCAGACACTGGTTCAAACAGCGTGGTTGTGTAAGCCTCTGGATTGCAGTTTATGCGACTCTACCGCGCTGCAATAAGGGCATAAAAGTTGCATCTTTATCTCTGTCTGTCTTTCTCTTGCTTCCCTTTTCTCTTTGTCTCTCTTCATCTGTATCTCCATCTCCTCATTTCTATTTACATGTTTGTTTACCACTAAAATGAATCATCTTGTTCTCTTCATTTCAATTCAGGCCTGTGTTTCCACCCAGCACTCATTTCTTTAATACAATAAGTCATACTGTACGTCTCAGGAAGCGTCGTGCAGTTATTAAGGTGCCGTTCGACACGACTTCCTGAATGTATTTACACAATAGCGCCCTTACATTTACTGTAACTGAAACCTTTTGTGTAAAGAGGGACTGCCCGAACCGACGAGGCCACAATAGAGTTAATGTTTTCAATTTCAAAATGTCACGATGTGTACGAGGATGTGTTGCGCTTCACTTGTATTGTTCATTGTTTACGCAGTTGCTCGGAGTAACCCACCTCTGACATGCATGTTTCTCTGGGATATCTCAGAAGTCACCGAGCAGCTAATAAAAAAATCCTCCTCTGCGTCATTTCTTCGTGTGCAGCCGACGAACGCTTACGAGTCTGCACAGAGAGGAAGCCTTTCTGTGACCACCTCTAATAAAGTGTTTATTAGAATTTTATGTTTAAAGACGTTTCCGTACTCATACATACAAATCCTGCGCCTGAACGGACACTTCTGGGGGTGAAGTGTGACATCATCTGTGACCCGCTTGACCCGAATCCTCCTGAAGGCCTCTGACAGTCGTGAAGCTTGTCCACCTTCAAGAACAATGTCTGACAAGGTTCCTTTAAGTTTAACACACATTTGTTTTAGCTATTCTGATAACCAAAAGCTCAATTTTTCTTCAGCTGCAGATGCTCGTGCTTCTCAGGTGCAAAGTAAAGTCCATGTTTCATTTAATTCTTCTGTTTTTATTAAAAAACGTAACACAACACGTGTGCAGGGAACGTTTTACAGACGGAGGGACAACGAGCTGTTCCTCAGTTCAGAAGCACAAATTCACTATAACATGGTACGAACCTCAGGCCACAGGACCGAAAGAAAAACAGCATCACACAGAGATGTCTTTCAGCTGCCTCTTCATACTCGGTTACACTCGCAATGACAGAACAAATCACAGAAACAACAATAATTACATCGCCTTAAAAGATGTGTGCGAGTTGGGCTCAGTCTGACCTGTCGTGCTGATACTGTACTCTAAACCGGGACAGAACATCTGTCTGGGAACTCGAGTCGAGTCTCATCACAAGATAAGGGAGAAGTTCAGCGTCTAATTGGTTCATAATGACATTCTGTCTCCTCTGTCTGTCCTCTTCATGCCCTCTCGCTCTCACACCCCTCCTGTAATCTGGTTCCTTCCCTTGTCTATTTTTCCCCTTTTCCCTCCTTCTCTCTCTTTCTTTTCTTTTCTCTCCCATCTCTCTCCACCTTCACCCCCTCCGTCTGTCTCTCTCTGCTGCCTGCTGCCCTGGCCTCATCGACAGACTGCAGGCGGTGAGGGGGAGGAGATGCTGTGGCATTGCACAGCAAACATCCCTAATAGGCTAATCTAATCTCATCTCTTTGCGGTCTATGGCCCTGTGTTTACTTTCGGCCCTGCGTCTGCACGCTGGCTCTGCCTCGCTTCGCTGAATGCAGCTTTGTTCCCGCTGGAAACTCATCATCAGTGTGATCTCTGCAACGGGCGCCAACCCCGCGACCGTCTGCCCATAAAGCCCGCAGGCTGGGGGTCGCTCTCCTCCGCGTGCAGCCTCCCTCTGCTATTGTTGTTTGTTTTTATTATATTTAGTCTCGTGGAGGGAAACGAGGTGGCGTGCTGAGCGCGGAGCGCACTGCTCTGTGTCTGACCCTGACCACCAACCTCCCGGTGGTGTTGCTCAAATTAGATTTTAAAGTTGAAATGCTAAATTTAAACGCCGCAGTCAACAAGGTAGCATCTTTCCAAAATATCCAAGTGGAAAACCAAACTAATGCAAACACCGTACAGAGACCTGATGGGAGCTGAACGACCAGTCAGAGTCAAAATGTTTCCCGACTGTCTGACGAGAAAAGCGCTGATTTAGGAGAGCTCACCCTGGAACAAGTGTCTCAATCAGACCGAATGTATAAATCTGAATGAGTCAATGAATTAAAACAAAGAGCACGTGATAGAAAAGTGAAAAAGATGGAGTAGGAGGAGGAGAGAGATCACAACACGGTGGTGAACTCCCAGCACAGACGACTTCTGCCTTGAATCTACCAGGCACAACCGGTGTTTCCCACACATAGACTTTACCTGGGCTGTCAAAGTATATTTGACAGCCCAAATTTTCATTTTTGACGCCATCCGTGATCGATTTACCTCGTGGACCGTGCCCGGGACAAGATTAAACCTCCTCAGCACTTTATTTTAAGGCCGACCTGAGCCGGTGTTATTATTTTATTGAGCATGAAGCAAAGTTCTGCAAAAAAACGCATGAAATGCAATTAAGGATTTAAAATTTGCTCCACCCCAAACAAAAGAGGCTCAGATTATTATTTCGTGACATATTTGTTAGTTTGACAGCAAGTCGCCTGAATGTCATCAGAGGAAACAACAAAAATCGATCATCCCTTCAGAACAAATCGTGCCACCGTGTTTCCTGCGGCGTAACGGTGAGAATGCAAAAACTCCACACCAGGTGAAGAAGACCGAGGACTGTCAGGTACTGACGTCACCTGCAGGGATCCGTCTCCCTGCAGGTGCTGATGACCGTCACTCACCTCTGGCAGCTGTGGACATCAGGACCATCTGCAGCAGCAGAGAGACGCAGAGAAGCTCCATTCTGGTCCGACTGGCAGGAAGACGATCGTTCGGCCTCTTCGAGCTGAAGGGAAATGAAACGCTGATTTGAAGGATGACTTAAGATGTTTAAAGGCACCTCCTCAAATCATTTAGATCACATCTCTGAGCATAAATCCTCAATTTGGAGTTATTACACCATCTGATGTGTGTCTCGCCAATCAAATCATAATTTACTTGCCAACTGCCTGAAAGTCTGGAAGTAAAAACTGCCTTGATCGAGATATTCCTTCATAAAATTTAAGAAAAATGTGTTCTTGATTTCTTTGCAGATGTTTTTCAACATCTGACCGAGCTAAAGTCTCTAAAAGGTGGACGTAACGTCCACCTTTTAGAGACTTTAGCTCAGTCAGGGTTGAAAAACATCTGCAGAGAAATACGTAAAGGTGAAAAAAAAATAGAACTCACTTCCAAAATCTCTTTAACATCTTTAAAAAGTCTTTGGCAGTCAGAACAAAAAAAACAAAGAGCGTTCACGGCACAGAAGCAGAGATTTTCTGGAAGTCAAAGCGTTTTTCCTCGCAGATTTACTCCGTCCACCTGTCCATATGTCTCTCCTTACAGAGGTTTTAATCTATCCGCCACATAAATTCTCCCCCTGAACCTTTTAGAGAGAGATCTTATTTCAATACTTCACGTGCTGAATCTGTAATCAGCATGTCAAACCTCAGGAACCGCTTAAAGCTGCAGGACGACTCGCTTTTATTTTGCATCAAAGACAGACAATAAATCAAAACACAAATAAATTGAAAAGTGGCTTAAAAATGAAAGCGAGACACCTGGAATCATCTGGATTATGATGATGATGATCTTTAAAACCAAATAAAGAAGATATTTACACATTGTGGCAATTATATAAAACAGTATGATGTCATAAACCTTTTAAAAGCTGCATCATGTTATAAATCTGTAACTCACAGGTATCACAAACATTATCTTTGATTTACATCTTCTGTAGATTAATACTTATATTAAGATTCTTTAGGACTTTAGAACTCAGACTTTTACACCTCATCAGAGAAAAAAAACAAACTCTTCAAACTAAATCCGAATGAAAGAATGATGAGAGACGAAACAAGTTCTCTGTGGGTCATTATGACGAGCAGCAGATCCACATTAACACCCTGCGGAGACGTTAAATCAGCTGAATATCACACTGAGTCTGGTTTGTTATTAATAAAGGTGAACTTACTGTCAGCTCGCAGCAGCAGCAGCAGCGGATGGATGTCTACAGGCTGCAGACCTGCTCGGTCACCATGTCTCTGTCAGAACACCTCCTCTGCTCCTCTCTGCTCCTCCTGCTCCTCTCTGACTGGATGATATCGATGATTTAATCCGAGATTCACCGAGAATGACTTCAACAAATAAAAAAGTACAGAGACGTTTCCTGACAGCGGAACACCGACTTGCTCTAAATAAAGTCAGCAAAGTATAAAAAAAAAATGAAAATATGAGCGAGCGAGCGGATAAAATGTCAGAAAATGTCAGAAAATAAAGTTAAAATCTGTCGGCGGAGGTCAAACACGTGAGCTGTACTGGTTCTGAATGACAGTCCGGACCGGGACGCGCTCTGGACCGGGACCAGAACAGCCAGAGGAGAAGAGAAGCTGCGTCCACACGTCGGTTCCGTCCACAGACCTGCTCACACACCTTCCTGTTAATGTTAACCTGGTTCTGTCTGCACGCGCCGCTCCGCTCCGCCGTCCGACGCTCCAGGCGACAAAACTGAACTGAGGCCACGGAGCGTCCGCGAGCTCAACTTTCAGCCAATCACAGGCCGGGCCAATCAGAGAGCCGGCCAATCAGAGAGCAGGAGCGCGCTGGACAAATTTGGAGCGGTTTAAGGGGGGGAGAGAGGGGGAGAGGTGAGGAAAGGAGAGAGGAGAGATGAGAGGAGGGGAGAGGAGAGAGGAGAGAGGAAAGGAGAGAGGAAGAAGGAGAGGAAAGAGGAGAGGAGAGGAGAGAGGAAAGGAGAGAGAAGAGATGAGAGGAGGGGAGAGGAGAGAGGAGAGAGGAAAGGAGAGAGGAAGGAGGAGAGGAAAGGAGAGAGGAGGGAGGAAAGGAGAGAGGAGAGAGAAGAGAGGAAAGGAGAGAGGAGAGAGAAGAGAGAGGAAAAGAGAGAGGAAAGAGGAGAGAGAAAAGAGGAGAGGAAAGGAGAGAGGAGAGAGGAAAGGAGAGAGGAAGGAGGAGAGGAAAGGAGAGAGGAGGGAGGAAAGGAGAGAGGAAAGGAGAGAGAAAACAGGAGAGGAAAGGAGAGAGGAGGGAGGAAAGGAGAGAGGAGGGAGGAAAGGAGGGAGGTAAGAGAAGAGGAGAGAGGAGAGGAGAGAGGAAGGAGGAGAGGAAAGAGGAGAGAAAAGAGGAAAGGAGAGAGGAGGGAGGAAAGAGAAGAGGAGAGAGGAGAGGAAAGGAGAGAGGAAAGGGGAAAGGAGGGAGGAAAGAGTAGAGGAAAGGAGAGAGGAAAGGGGAAAGGAGGGAGGAAAGAGTAGAGGAAAGGAGAGAGGAAAGAGGAAAGGAGGGAGGAAAGAAGAGAGGAAAGAGGAGAGAGAAAAGAGGAGAGGAAAGGAGAGAGGAAAGAGGAAAGGAGGGAGGAAAGGAGAGAGGAAAGAGGAAAGGAGGGAGGAAAGGAGAGAGAAAACAGGAGAGGAAAGAAGAGAGAAAGGAGGGGGAAGGAGTATTAACTAACTGAAATCATTTGTGAGTGAAATGCGAAATTATTAGTTTTTAAGTGTTTTTATTAACTTCTTCTTTATTCGTTTTCTATTATTATTATTATTATTATTATTATTGTTATAAATATTGTTGTTGTTGTTTGTTTCCTCCTCTGCTCTGCTCATTACTCTCAGTACGTTATCATATATTGTCCCATTGATTTGTCTCCCTCTGACATAATGGACCAACACTGACACCACGTGGCCGTCAGGCGTTATTACAATATAGGCCTCATTGATCGATCTGTTCCTGAGGCTGAACTGCTGGAGGAGATGTTGTAGATAAACACATTAACTGACAATGATTCAAGTCCTTCTCTGGTTTAAATCTCACAGGTATAAAAAGCAGTTTGTCCATCAGGTGTGTTTCAGTTCTGAGGTCTGCTGGAGGTTCTTGTGTTCTCTCATCTGCAGAACTCATACAGGTAATATTATTATTATAAAGATGATAAATATTCCTTCAGTAACATTATGAAACAAATGTTATAATATAGAAATGAAGCCGACTTTGATTTTCTGTTCTCCTCTGTTCTATAACACACTGTGAGGACGCTGCTGCCACCTGCTGGTGACCAGAGGGACAGCGCACACACCTGGACTCAGTGCAGGGGAGACTGTCAGCTGGGTCTTCTTCTTCTTCTCCTCCTTCATCTTCTTCTTCTCCTCCTCCTAGTTCCTCTTCTTCCGCTTATATAATTAATCTTCCTCTTCTTATGTTTCTTCTTCTTCTTCTTCTTCTCCCCCCTTTTCTTCTGTTTCTTCTTCTTCTTCTTTTTTTTCTTCTTCTCCCCCTCCTCCTCCTTGTTCTTCTTCTTTGGTTATATAATTAATCTTCTTCTTCTTCTTCTTCTCCCTTTTCTTATTTTTCTTCTTCTTCTTATGTTTCTTCTCCTCCTCTTCATCCTCTTCTCCTTCTCCTCCTCCTTGTTCTTCTTCTTCCGCTTATATAATTAATCTTCCTCTTTTTCTTCTTCTCCCTTTTTTTCTGTTTTTCTTCTTCCTCTCCTTCTTCTTGTTTTTTCTTCTTCTTTTCCTTCTCCTCCTCCTCTTCCTAGTTCTTCTTCTTCTTCTTCGGCTTCTTCTTCTTACTTTTCTCGATCTTCTTCTTCGACTTATATTTTTTCTTCCTCTTCTTCTTCTTCTGCTCCTTCTTTTCTTGATCTTGTTGTTCTTCTTCTTCATTCAAACAGGTAGTTTGAACTTTACTATCTCATCATGCTGTAATCGAGGGTGATCAAACTGTTTTCCCTCCTTTACTCGTTCTTCATAAACTGCGTACAAATAAAAAAGTACTTTTTAAACAGAGAGAGAGGAAAAATGAGGCGGACTGTTCAGTTTTACAATTGATTGTCTTCATTAGATTAACTCAGCAGTCACACAGCAGACAGACGGGTTAATTAAGGGGAATCAGGGTTTGTTCCTGAACACGCGCAATTTATTTTGCAAAGCATCCAATTTACAAAATTATATCTGAGTGCACAAAACAAGCTGTGTCAATATGTCCTGCTACGCGTGACAACACCGTCTGATCACCATGTAAACAACAGCTGTGGGGAGAAAAAAGTCTTGAAATATTCAGTCACAATTCTTTCCTCAAATATGCAACAGTCACATCATTTTTCCTGCGTGTGCTCCTAATTTACCAGAATGATTGAAAAAAAGGTTGAAGCACTCTCTTAAGATGGACATTTAAAAAGGAGGATGGATCAGAGGATGCTCCAAACATGTTGTTCTGAATAATGCTCACAGATTTAAACAGGAATAAAAAGATAACGTCTGCATTTAATGCTCCAGGAATGAATGTAATCGGCCGCAGCTCCGGTCCTGTCGGGCCTGTAAACAACATGAAGTGTGTCTGAAAAGAGCCGAGGGACGTTTTCAGGACACGCAGTTCTTTATATCACACAAACAGTCATTTAATACGGCCATCTTCACGGCAAAGGTTCGGTTTTACTTCGAAAAAAACAGCCGCGTGTTGTCTATGGCTGCGCTCCAGCTCCATGGCTTTAACCACTGTGTTTTATTTCAGCGTCAGGAGGAGACGGCGGACAAAAAAACTCCTGGGAGTCTCACAGAGCGTCTGAGCAGCTGGAACAGACATAAAAAAAAAACGATCTGCAGATTAAACACGAGAGTTTATAAAAGAACCGCGAAAAAGAAACAAACCGTCTGAAAACATCCAGAGACGAAAAGAAAAAGAATAATTGTGTTTGTGAGTCAGAAAACGGAATCGCGTTTTAATAAAATCATTATTGTTCGAGGGACTTTTTAAAGGATAATTTCATGTTTTCTTCAGCAGATGGTAGCAGAGGACAGGCGGCCAGAAACACACACACACACACACACACACACACACACACATGCGTGCACACACACCCAGTGTTTTATGTTTTAAGTACAGTTATAGCTGCTATTCTTCTCAAATCATCGTGACAGATGGTGGGAATATGGTCGAGTATGCTCCATTGA
Source organism: Sparus aurata (assembly GCF_900880675.1). Classification (NCBI taxonomy): domain Eukaryota; kingdom Metazoa; phylum Chordata; class Actinopteri; order Spariformes; family Sparidae; genus Sparus; species Sparus aurata. Next base: position 33,624,561 of record NC_044204.1, on the reverse strand, counting down.
AATCCAGAACTGTGGCGGGCAGCAGGCTGGAACTATTCCTGGTAACGACTGTGCTCTGTGTGTGTGTGTGTGTGTGTGTGTGTGCGTGCGTGCTTCAGTACTGTAAATCAGACTCTATGTAAGCTTATGAGAAAACCAACCTTCCTATCACCTCAGCAAACAGCTTCCTGATGAATTAACACGTTTGTGCAGCGCATCAGTAACATCCTCTGTGTTGGAGCTACTACGTGAAGCTGCAGCGCTCCTGTTAAACACACACAAGTAAATACATTAATAAACAAATGCAGAAAATCAGACAAACAACACAAAGAAAAACCCACAAGGGGATAACTTGTTTTCATTGTTGTTGTAATTCCAGGAGTTAAAGCAACAGAAGTCAGAGATGCTTCAATAAAACAACAATAAAAAAACATTCTCACATTTAAAAGTACAATGCAAAGCAAAAGAAAATAAATGTATGGATACCTTCTTTGTCTTTCTATCACCTGTATTATGGCAAATTAGAACATGTGACCTGTCGCTTCTTCTTCGTCCCTTTTTATTCACGTTGACTTAAACATCGAGGTTGATAAATGTTGTAGTTTGAATCACTCCATGATGTCACGTCATGTATCTTTGGTTGTAGCAGAATATAATAAAGAGTCTAATGGACGTCTGTGTGTCAGGATCCAAAGCTAATTGTCTTGTAGTTATTTAATCACTCACAGAGGCAGAATGATAAAATCACAGACGGTCCTGAATATAAAAACATCCCTCAGTCTGAGTCTTAATGCACCAAACTTGCTGGGTTGTGTTTCGTGCTGGAGGTCAGCGGGCAGAAACCTGCGATCCGCCCTCCTCCGGTTCTGTTAGATCGCCAGTTTGGACTCGGTTGTTTTCATTATTAGGTTGAGCTGGGCTTCATCCAGCGCGAGAGGCCGTTTATATTCTGCAGGCGCAGCAGAACGTCACATTCGATCTGCACACTTTGTTTTCAAAAGGTCATAATTAGCGCGCAGTTTTGAAACAATTACGGCCAAAAGTGCCCCAATTTCCCCTCGAAGCAAACGCAGAGTTACTCACGAGAGAGAAAGCGAGCGGCGTGTATGTGTGAAACGTTTGCGGCTCGGTGTTATTTTAACTCCTCCGTCCAGAATCAAATAGTTTGTCTTTGTACAGCTGCAGAAGTGAAATGCAGCGTGGAGGAAAAAACTGGCTGTCCGGCCTTTGAAACATTTTGTTTCTAATCTCATCGGAGTCGACCGAGCGCGAGCGCTCGTTAGATTTCGGCACTTTAACGCCCGTTACATGCAGGAGCAGCTGAGAATGATTACAATTTATTAGCCAGGTTGGTGAGAGTTGGGTGATCGGAGGGCGCACACGAGGGAAATTAACAGCAGCTGCGCAGAAACAGGGAAAGCGAGATTCATTCAGCTTCAGCGTACCTGCAGCAATCGCCCGCGAAGGTTAAAGATTCGGAGGAGCGACGAGCGGCGCAGGTGTGACGACGACTTCTGAGATCTGATAACAATTTATTTTAGCACATAGGAAAAAAAACATACAAACATACTCTGGAACATCTCTTGCAACAGCTTAAAATTAGAAACGCTTCTTTTTTTAGTGTGCTGTCATGAACGAGGTGGAATGAGTGATAATGTTGTTGTTGCTAGGGCGGTCTGACCAGTTGCTATGCGGCAGCCCTCAGCTGTTGTAGGGAAATGGCTCTGGTTAAAGTTTGAAGGAAGGGAAGCAGAGAGGGCGACGTAGCCACAAGGCTTATTACTCTGCGCCTGTGTGTGTGTGTGTGTGTGTGTGGAGAGAGCATTTATATGTGTATTGGATTGTGTGTGTGTGTGTGTGTGTCTATTGTGTGACCCGCTGCCTTTCAAAGCGTGTGTAGATTCATAGATTCGTCATTATGTGCAGCATTTCTGTGTGTGTGCGTGTGTGTGTGTACTTCTGTTTCTGCATATATACATGTAATCTGTGTGTGTGGTGTGTGTGTGTGTACTTCTGTTTCTGCATATATACATGTAATCTGTGTGAGGTGTGTGTGTGTGTGTGTGTGAGGTGTGCTGTGTTGCCAGTATGGCGGTCTCACCTCAAGCCTGAACCCCGAGCAGCCGCGGGAGGGTTGGGCATTTATGAAGGAATTCTGTAATTTTCAAAACTGTGGTTTGAGTTTCACCTCTTTTAACAAGCTGGTTTGGGCACTGATAATGGAAAACGGCTGCAGAGAGAAAGCGAGAGAGCGAGAGAGAAGAGAGAGAGGGAGAGAGGGAGAGAGAGGGAGAGAGAGAGTTTTGGCAGCCTCGGATTCACTTCCCATTTCTCAAAAAATATGTTTTTTCGCCGTCTGCTCTTCTGGGACTTTCTGCGTTATCATCTCTGCGCTAGTTAGACGGTAACTCTGGACAGGAGAAGTTGTGCTGGATACAAAGTGGGCACGAGGACATTAAAGTTCATAAGTGGAATCCATCAATCCCGCCGAGTGCCACGAACATGGCGTCTTGACCCCCAAAGGCAGAGGAAAAACGTTTTCTCTCTCGCGCCGAGAAGAACTGGAAACAGGATTAAAGTGTGAATGTATTTTCACTTCAGCAGCTCCACATAATGTGAACGCTCGCGTTGCGGCGCCCGTTCGAAATCGATTTGACGCTTAAGTCAACTCTTCTTCTGTTTCAGACTACAAATGCGCTATTTAGTAAAACGTTTAACTTTATCTGCTCGTCACGGAGCTCTAAGTACATCCTTCACACTTAACATCTATAAAATGTATCTTTTTTTACCCTGAAAACCTTTTTCAAAACCTAATTCATTAAAAGTTTGTTTATCTGGTGTTTCTAATATCACCAACCAACAGACAATACAAGCATAAACCTACAATATGAGCTTGAAAATAGCTTGAAAATAGCTAAAATAGTGTGAAATCAGTCGACATTTTCAATGAGACATCAGGATAATTGTGATTTTTGTTCCTTTGCAACACATCTGAGGTTTGCAGAAATGTACACTCACAGCCTTTTCTTTTTTTTCTGCTGTGTCAGGTTATAAAATATACACCAAACAGTTAAACATGCAGCGTATGAATGTATATAAATACATGCAGATAGGCGAGTTACAGGTCGGCACAGGAAGGAAACTGAGTCATGCAGCCAAACTTCAGACCCGACCTCGACCACACTCATGTTCAGTCTCGACATAACGCACAGAGCCTTCACACACACACACACACACACACACACACACACACACTGAACACACACACACACACACACACACACACAGAACACAAACACAGCCGCCCACTCGCTCCTTCACTTTTCTAGTCGAGTTCAGCTTAAAGTTCTTCATCAGTATTTTAAACCACACTTGTTGTAATTGCTGCTATTTGTGCTAAGATGCATTATTTTCAGGAGGGGAAAGGTACTTTAATATTGCTGCTGACATTACTGTTGCCTCATCGAGATTAAACTCCAAAGAACGAATAAAATCATCCTGTCAAATGTTTTCACAGTCAGACGAGCTCTCCATCACGGTGAAGTGTTCATCTTTTTAATGTGTTTCTGAAAACTTCCTCTAAGACAGCATAATTATGGAAAGTTAGCGTTTAGAATAATCTTCACTGACTCCGATGAACTGAATGACCTTTACATCTTATATTTCCAAGGTTACTTCAGTACAATACTTCAAAAATAGTTATTAAAGGGGAAAATATAGACAGTAGATACAGAGAGATAGATGAAATTGTCACAGTTTTGACATCAGTCCCAGTCTGAGCAGAGTAAGCTAAGCACCGCTAGCTGACTGCTAACTGAGGCTAACTAGCTTATGGCAGCAAACAGTTAGCGGCTGTTTTAGGGGGTCATTCTGGGAATATGATGCCCACTTTTTCTTTGGAGTAAGAATTGGACATGTAGCAAATTCCTTACATTATGCACCTTTAAAATCAAACACTAAAAACTTCACAGCTAAAGGTGACAAACACTTGAAATTAGGCTCCTACGGTCATTTTTTAAGGGATGTTGCTGCTGTCTGTATCCTGCAATTACTGATGTTGCTGCTACAGCTGCTACCTGTCGCATCCTGCTACATGCTGCTGTTCTCACCTGTCTCCCACTGCAACACTACAAAACTACAACACAACAAAACTACAAAACCACAACTGAGGTTCTGTTACAGCTGCCATCAGCTCGCTTCACAAAATCTGTACAGTCCGTAGGAAACAATAGTTGCGTTTCAAGCAGAACGTCTTGTTCCACATCTGGATGCCAGGTAGTCTGACCCCCCCGCCGCACATAAACACACAACACACACACACACCACACACACACACACACGGAGCGGTACAAGCGACCGTGGGGGCCCGTTAAGCTAACGGGAGATATTTAGCCCCCAGACTGGGAAAATAAAAAGTGTAATGTAATGGAGCCAGCTGTAAAAGCACAGAACGGTACAGAACAGAATACAACAGGACATTGCCCAACCTGGTGTGACTTAATGTAACAGAACCTGAGACCGGCCCGGATTCAGGGTCAGCGGTGGCGGATGACATCAGCAGCAGGATGAAGGTGGGCTGTAACAGGAGCAGGTGAGACTCCCTGATGACGATGACACAATGAGATGTTCGCGTCAGAAGCAGCTGAACGTCGGTCTCTCTCTTCAGTTTTTATGTTTTCTGGTTGTTATTTATGTCTCTAAAATCCGTCTTCGCTCAGAAATATAGTTTTCTTCTTGTGCATAAAGTTTCTGAGCTTAAATCTACAGATGATGTGTAGTTTGACAGAGAGGCTGTCGTTAAACTCCTCTACTGAAAGTGTAAATCTTTCCCTGCGCTCGCTGAGAATCTGAATTTTGAGATGCAGGTCTGCGAGCATCCTTTGTGACTTCGCGGTGCCGGTCCAGTGTTCAGCAGACACAAAAACAAATGTTCTGTGGAAAGTCTCCAGTGCATGTATTGCATAGATTCAATAGATTTCATGGACGTTTTGATATTTTTTCATCAACATTTCAGAAAATGTATTTGTTGACATAATGATACAAAAAAAGCAAACAGCAGTAGTTTAGTTTTTCATACTTCTGTTTGCTTTTTCTTTTGTTAAATATGAAGAAAATTTGAGCAGATGAGCTGCAAGAAATAAAGTACAAATGTGTTAAACTAGTTTGTTTAGGGCTTCAAGGTTCAAGAAGTTATTAAGAAGTTAATTAAGTTATTAAGTTTGAACAAACTGTTAAAAAAACCGAACAGATTAATGTGTATAACAAACTGCTTTTTGCAGTTTTTGTGTTCGTAGGATGTCGATGGAATAAAAAACTACATTTTCAGAAATATTGTGCTTTCCCCGACTACGAGACGACATCATCTGTGGCCCCCGAGATGATTCAGTGTGAAGGATTTACTGAAGCAAATCCGTGATGCGTTTGATTTATTTCTCATGAAGGAGATTAAAATCAAATTAGTTTCAGACTAACAGCTGCGTCTTCATAAGGAAATTGAAAAAACAAAGAGGGTCTTCGTCTTCCCGACTTTTAGTACCAAACGCCAGCGAGTCGTGTTAGTCGAGAGAAAGAAACCAGCTCCCCTTCCTGCTGAACATTCAGCACTAAACGTCTCCAACACCAACTCACAGAAGTGATTTTGTCACTTTAATGAAAACATGGGAGCTGCAAAACACACAGTGCGCGCGAGGAGAAGCCCTGACTTCATGTACAGTTGAACATTTATATGCCGGTCGAGCCTGTGTGGCCGCTGGCGCTTGCAGCCACAGTGGTTTAAGTATCTTTAGTGCTGCTGTAAATAGTTTGTGTGAGTGTGTGTGTGTGTGTGTGTGTGTGTGAGCTGAGGTGTTTCGTACATTTCCCTTCACTCTGTTCTGGGGTTGTTTCATTAAAAACATAAAAAAAAAATGAAGGTTTTCATAACGGCTGTATTATTAACTTCATCCCTCGCACCCCCCACGTTCTGAGGTAATGCAGAGCAAAGCGGGATTTTACGAGCACTTAACACTAATGTTACACTAATGCTGCAGTCATGAGCTCATGTTCGGAGCCCCCCCCCCCGACCTTTTCACACTTCGTCCTTATATATCTCACTTTCTCCAACTCCCTCTGCACTCTTAAGGTGTTGAACTCTGCTCCAACCCTGAGCTCGTACAGTTCCTGGCTGTGATATACTGTAAGTCTGAGTATTTCTGATTGTTCGTTTTATTGCTTTTATACTTCTAGATGTCCCGTACGAGCCCGAGGATTTAATCGGACTTGTGTCAGACGTGAAATGTGCTTTATCTGCAGACTTTTTGATCTTTCGTCGTCGTCCATTTTCCTATTTTTTCTGCTTCTGTGTTTCCACACGCTGACACCTCTGCAGTGAGAAGTCAAGGACACTCCTCTTTGTCACACTCTCAGGATTTTATTCCCCTGAATGACCGCTTTCCTTCCCTTTATTGATTAAAAAACGTACATAATGACTCTCCGAAGGTTTACAGCGGACACGTCAGCCCGACACACCTTGGCCGTTATTTTTCAACTTGTTGTTCATTTCCGACAAATCGAACCTGTTCCCCTGCACCTTCTCCACTGAGGAGCGGCATCTTGTGGAAGGAGCAAAAAAAATCTGGAAAATGAAGAAAAAAAACAGATGAATGCATCGTTCGACAACAGACGATGAACTGTAAGAACATACAGAAAATGTATTAAAATCACACAAACAAGCTCAGAAAGTACATAGATAAACTTTAACAGACAGCATCAGTGACAGAATAACATGAAAATCCATTCATCCAGGCATCATAATAATACTGATCAATTATTTAATCATTATTATTATTAGCACCAGTATATAGTAGGGGTGTGCCAAAATATCGATACTACGATATATCGCGATATTTCGTCTTGAGGTACGTTATCGATACACCGGTGCCAAATATCGATATTTAAAAATGTAAAAAAAAAAATAAATACATTTTTTTTTATTTTTTTGGCCCACCACCACCAGCCCTCTTCGGAGGACAGCTTTATCTTTATTCAAACATAGGTATAGAACCAAATAAAATTTAAAAAAATGGTTTAAGTAGCTCTGAAACCCACACGTATAGATATTTAATGATAGTTTGTAGTCAGTGTGTGTGTTAAAAAGAGCACTGTGCAATATACTCTTTGTTTACTTGGCTGTCATTCATGTGAAATTGATTGACAATGTTTTGTAATTCCTGTGAAATGGATTCAGTGCAGTCAATAAATTCAGAATTTCTTCAGTGACACAGATATCGTGATGTATTGTGGATGAAATTCCTTGCAATATATCGATTATCGCAGAATCGCTGTATCGTGATATTATTGTTATCGTGGGCAAATATCGTGATAGTATCGTATCACGAGGTACCTGGTGATACCCAGCCCTAGTATATATACCAAATATCACCAGATTTGGTTTATTTGCATCTTAACTATTAAAAGTGTTGAAGGTCGGCGTTTCTTTCTTAGATCCTACACCACGGATATTTTTAAGGACACATGGGGACATTTCAAACGGACTTTATGGCGAACAAAACCGGCTTCTTGTCAACAGAAGAAACAGAGCATGATCAAGATAGAAATGGAAAACCAAACCCAAAGAGTCAGTCAGTTTGAACTTATCCGTGGTTTTGCAGAAAAATACTCCCTAACTTTTATTCTGGCGATTTAGTTGTGTGAGTTAATTTGCTTTCTGCTCATGAGTTTGTATTTACCTGCCGGAGGATAACCTGTGGCTTCTTCACCTGAAGCAAACCTGTTTGTGCCGCTACATGTGGATTGTTTCTCAGCTTGGTTTTTAACATGCAGTGTCTTTGGATTGAGGATTTATTCCAGAAATACCCGTCTGAATAAAACTCTCTGCAGAAACAATACGTTGGATATTTATCAAAAACGCTCCCAGTTTAGTTTCAGACCGCACGGATTCAAGCCGTCATTTCACATCGTACAGATGTTGATCTTTGTAACTGTATTTCATATAAAAAAAAGGAACCACAGGGAGAAAACGGTTTCAATTTTTTCTTTACGTTCATTCAGCAAAATAATCAGAACTGCGTGGCTGTAATCACCTCACTCACCTCCTTCCTCTGAATAAACCTGTCAGAGGTGACAAACGCTTTCTCTTTATCTCATTTTTCTTTCTCTCACACTGATGCGTGTCATCGGCTCGTGTTTGTCCACCTGTGAATCAGGGTCAGAGGCCGAAGTTATCAGCCCGGCTTAACCGGCGGTATTTACTGGCTGTGTGCGGCGCGACAGGTCCACAGGAACTCCACTGAATTAGTACGTATAGAATGACTTACAGCCTTTTGCTCCGCACACACGCAGGTTCACACATGAAAGCGTATGAACGCAGGTGAAGTCACACACGAGCTCGAGCAGAGAGCCATTACTTTTTACACTGTTTACCATTCCTGCAAAGACCTAATCAGGTGATTTACAGGCTTCTTCAGTCTGTGTGCATTTCAGCATACTTCTTTATATTAGATTCAGGTTTCTCTTACATTTCACTTGGTTTTTATAGGCCAATTTAGAAGCATTGAGCTGCCCCCCTATTAATGCCCCAGCATGCGCTGTACCTCCGCTCCATAAAACTTGTTTTAATAAAGCTTTTCCCTTCCACTGGTGACAGGAGAACCACCTCTGACTGCTGCTGCTGCTGCATCACTTGAATGATTCAGGAGTAAAAGACGAACTTTTGGAGGAAATGGATCATTTATGACGATTATATAGAAACACTGAATATGAACAGCGTCGTGAAATGGATCTGCAACATGCACCACGTCACGTAATGTTGGCTCGGTTTAATTTTTGCTTTTCGAGGGCGGTGAGACGATTTCATTGTGTAAATGTCACCTGTGTGTGTGTGGTGTGTGTGTGTGTGTGGGCCTCTCACACTGCAAACAAAGTGTTTTTAAGTTTCTTTAAATGTGCAAACACGTGTCGCCTCAAAGTTAAAGCCGGCGCTGTAACCTTTACCACCTTATTGCTTTTCATTGCTTTATTATATGAACCGTACGAGGTGAAACCGTACGGCTCGATGTGCTGGCATCACTTTCTCAGCCTCATGAAAAGATTTTTTATTATTAAACTCATCAACCAACTTCCTTTAGTTTATTAAAAACCTTTTCTTAATCAACTGTGAGGGTGTTGTAAGGACACACGCCCCGAAATGATGAAATGTCGTGGGGTATCGTTAAATGCAGGAAAAGGTAGTCATGATGGAAATTAAAAAAGTCCTTCCTGTTATTTTTACTTTGCGCTCAGATTTTCGTCAGTTCTTTAACGCTGATTGTTGAAGTGACTTTTATATTCACAGGAACGATGCTGGGAACAGTCACGGTCTGATCAATCCACACCTCGGTATCTACGGCTCAAAGGTCACATTTTAAATACATTTTTTACAACCTGGCCTGAACATTGTGGAGGGAAGAAAGTAGTTTCCGCGTGTTTGTCTGTTTACTTCTTATCTCGGTGAAAGCCTCCTTTGTACTGCTAACCCAGAACACAACAGGAAACCCTTGAATGATTCAC